>NC_054706.1:27782610-28085110 GCF_016097555.1 Gigantopelta aegis
TCTCTCTCTCTCAATCCTGTAAGTTTGATGTATTTTAAAGTTACGGTTTGCACCATCTCCCTTCCAACTGCACTCAAATATGAAATAACCCTAATCCTATATACATGTACATATGAAAGGGGACCCAGAGATAACCCTACAAAGAGAGGTCAACACCAAACACAGACACCCTATTTCAACATCAGCCCTATGAGCAGGATATTGTTACACAAATATTCCTTTCCTTTTTAAAAAAAACACCTCAGTAGCAGAGCTTAACATATGGCCAGCTGTTTTGGGTTTTTTTTTTAATTGCAGGTAAGACAAAAAAGATATGAAGGAAGGAAATGTTTTATTTAACGACACACTCAACATATTTTAATTACGGTTATATGGCGTTGGAATAATCATTTTGCTAAGAAAAAAATGGATATGGCCTGCTGGAAATTAATGAAGGGTTTGGGATAGTGTGTGAAAAAATTAGATGTATTTTAGAGCATTATGGAATTAAAATGTAACAAAATCCTGAGCCAATTAGCAGATGAGATAATTGTTAATACATATGTTTCTCAAAAAAATAACCAGCAATTTTGTTTACGGTTATAGCAGGTTTATTTCACCTGACGGTTGCCTCCAGAAATGGACTGCTTCTTGCTTTTTAAGTCCTGAATGGCCTATCAACTACTCCCATCATAGCCAACATGCACCGTGTCCTGTGAAACAGTTACAGGCGTATGTTGTGCAGGTGTAGTGCAGTATCTCGTGTAGTTGCAAGCTGCATTCTGATGGTTCAACATGACCAATTAGGATCCCCATCAGGACGCTAGTTTGTCAACAGGTTAGTTTGACATTTGTTTGCACAGCAAAGGTGTGACATTTTCTAGTGTCTGACACCACACACATAATATACAGTGGAATGGGTTGTAGCTCGGTGGTAGAGAACTTGACCAAGTTGCAATGGGTGTCAGGTCCTGCTTGGTAAATAGACCCATCAGGATTTTCCTGTTCCAACCCATATTCTATGGATGGTACACACCCACTTTAGTACAATTTAGACACTTGATTGTCATGATTCACAGAGAATGTAAATACAAAAGCTCATTATTTTAGTTTTATCATCAGCTTTAGTTTATCATCAGATCACCAAATGCAAATGGTTAATATACTGTAAACTGGGGAAAAATTGTGTGCGTATTAATTTTGCGTCATTAGCACCAAACCTCAAGTAGCAAAATTTATACACATTTCATATGAATAGGAATTGTTTTCACTCAGTTCAAATTAAAATTAAGTGTCCAGTAAGGACAAAAGTTTAAACCAGACATGCATGTATACATTTGTACACGTTTTAGAATACAGAGTTTCACCATCAGTCTTAACCTTTTCGTGTCTGTGCTGAAATGACATCTTGGACTGAGCCTTTTTCTTTTACGTCCGAGTAAAGCAACAAGCCATCATATCGACAGCATTATTAAATTGTTTGCTTGCCACACCGTATGCTATATAAGGGTTAATTATTTCTTTGGAAACTTCAACTAATTAATTGTTTCTTTAGCCCGTTTCCTTTCATATTATTTGCACCGTACGTGTATGTGTGTTATATGTACATTATATCCACCATTCATATACATGTACAAACAAAATAAAAAGCTATTTATTTTTGTACTTACGTTATTTTAATGAAAGTGACCATGTCATCTTGCCACACACCTTGGCTGTGTCTGATAAATATAGAAATTAATGGTTAGTGAGAAAGGGCAGGATTTAAATAAAGAAGTTTGTTTTGCTTAAAGACACCACTAGAGCACATTGATTTATTAATCATCGGCTATTGGATGTCAAACATTTGGTAATATTGACATAGTCTTAGAGAGGAAACCAGCTACATTTTTTAATTAGTAGCAAGAGATCTTTTATATGCACCATCCCACAGGCAGTATAGCACATACCACAGCCTTTGATATACCGGTTGTGGTGCACTCATTGACTGGAGCAAGAAATAATCAGTGGGCCCGGGGCAGGATTTAGGTTGGTTGGTACAGGTGGTATGCTTACCTGAGGTGTTTGGTTGTAGGATCAAACTTCCTTAGCAGATACCGGCCTCGGTGGCGTCGTGGTTAGGTCATCGGTCTACAGGCTGGTAGGTACTGGGTTCGGATCCCAGTCGAGGCATGGGGTTTTTAATGCAGATACCGGCCTCGGTGGCGTCGTGGTTAGGTCATCGGTCTACAGGCTGGTAGGTACTGGGTTCGGATGAGTTCATAAGCGAAATAAAATATTCCTTCTGTTTTTTTCATTCTGAGTTAGTTCCAGTAATCATTACAGTAATAAACCGGACTCGGTGGCGTAGTGGTTAGGCCATCGGTCTACAGGCTGGTAGGTACTGGGTTTCGGATCCCAGTCGAGGCATGGGATTTTTAATGCAGATACCGACTCCAAACCCTGAGTGAGTGCTCCGCAAGCCTCAATGGGTAGGTGTAAACCACTTGCACCAACCAGTAATCCATAACTGGTTCAACAAAGGCCATGGTTTGTGCTATCCTGCCTGTGGGAAGTGCAAATAAAAGATCCCTTGCTGCTAATCGGAAAGAGTAGCCCATGTAGTGGCGACAGCGGGTTTCCTCTCTCAATATCTGTGTGGTCCTTAACCATATGTCTGACGCCATATAACCGTAAATGAAATGTGTTGAGTGCGTCGTTAAATAAAACTTTTTATTTATTTTTTTCCTTAGCAGACCCATTGACCCATTAACGTTTTTTCCCCCATCTCAGCCAGTACTTGTGGACTGGTGTATTAAATGTCATGATATGTGTTGCCTGTCTGTGGGAAAATGTGTATAAAAGATCCCTTACTGCTAAAGGAAAAAATGTAGTGGGTTTCCTCTGAAGACTGCCGTTCAGAATTATCAGATGTTTGATATCCAATAACCAGTGCTATATTATGGCTCTAGCACTTGCCAAATTCACCAATTATGAATTTAAAAAACAATTGGTGAATTTTATGAGCAATTGGAGAATTTTATTTTAATTTGTTGAAATAAATTCATGTCTTAATCAGTTGAAAAAAATAACTAGGATTCTGCCATTTTTTAAGCTTAATTGATAATTTGACTTGATTTTCTGCTCACTCAGAACTAGCCCTAAATAACCAATGATCAAATAATAGTGGTGTTTATAGTAAACAGAAGTAAGCCTAGTGGCCTTAAACCTTTTCACTGAGATATACCCTTGATATGGGTTGAAACAGTATAGGGGATACAAAACCATTGGCCACCAAGTATGTTGAATTGGTGCGTATCAAATGCATCAGCTGTGCAGGTCACTTCAGATGTGTATTATTGCAATTCTTCAATCTGGTTTTGTTGTGGATTGTGTATCATAAACCATGCTGTTCTTATTGTGTGTACAAATAATGGGTTTTGGGTGTCGGGCATCTCTGTCTGTGCCAACACTGTGCAATTACCATAATTTTATTGCCATAAAAATGGACGCATGGCTGAATCATAATAGTGTATGAATATAAATTGTTGTATTAAACAACAAGGGGGGTGTTATAAATATACGATGTATACTGGTTTCCAGTACTTAAACATGTGTCAAGATGATACGTCATAGTGTAAAGTTGAAGACTTGTTTTTTTTAACACAAATGTTGTTTCAAAAGCCATTAACTTGTGGGGTTTTTTTAATGTTAAGTATTCTTTTATGATAATTAAAACAAGGTTTTAAGTATGAAAAATCTTTATGACAAGTGTGAATGTTAAGTTTAGACCACTGATTTCAAATGTTCAGTCCATCCATCCATTTATTCATCCAAAAGTCCTGTCAGCTATTGATGCAATTGTCCATCTGTCTCTTCATTCTTTCACATCCATCCGTCCGTCCATCTGTCTGTCTGTCCATCCATCCATCCATCCATCCATCTATCCCACTTATCCAAAAACTCATAATACAAAAAGAATAGGTTTTATGTTCCATTAACCACTGTCTGAAAACAAAATACCTGATGTCTTTAGCCAAAATTAATTATTTTCTGATATAATGTTATTTACCCTTTAAAGACTAAAAAAGAAAGTTGCCGTTGGGTAAGTATAAGCATGTCGATTTTGATGTTGTACAAACACATTCAAGTGGTGTTGTTTACTAGAAATAAAATGACTACCAATTGTCAGTGAAAATTTTAAAATGTTCTGTGCTACATGTGTCTGTATCTAACATACTCTGAAAATGTGTGTGAAAAGTACCTAAATCAGAATCATAATTTCACAGAAGTGACCGACGTCTGTGGTACAAATTCAAGGCTGGTAGGTACTGGGTTCATGTTCCACTGAGGTAAGAGGAGCATGCTAGTGATGTGAATGATTAGAATACACTTGAGCTAGTCTCATTAGTATGTAAAACCATATATATATAGAGGATGAGGGATATGATAATTTTTAATAATTAAATACCTTTGTACAGTTAAATTCTCTAAACTGGACACCTTCGGGACCAAGTAAAACATCCGGTTTTAAGAGATATCAGGTTTTGAGAAGTTCTCTTTATGTACAGATATTTAAAAAGGGGCCTGTTTAAAGAGTGTCCAGTTTTGAGATGTTTCACTGTACCACTAACAGGAAATGGCCAATGGTTACAATGGGGAATGACAGTGGCTAGTGATATGACTTCACGTTGTACATGTTTGACTGCTATTTTGTTTAATCACCACATACTATAAGGAACTAAAATTTAAAAATAGTAGAGTTTTTGGCGGGGTGAGGGTTATTTCAAAAACACTTTTACTTTTCTTCTTACATCAAACCGAACCAAAATTATTTACAAAAACAATTTTCATGGTGGCTGGAAAGGACTATTGATTCTTAGATAGCCCCTAAAAATTTTGAATTTATCCAGCCCAGAGGCGGGACGTAACCCATTGGTAAAGCACTCGCTTAATGCACAGTCAGTCTAGGATTGATCCCCGTAGGTGAAACATTGGACTATCTCTAGTTCCAGCCAGTGCATCACAACTGGTATATCAAAGACCATGGCATGTGCTATCCTGTCTGTGGGATGGTGCATATAAAAAATCCCTTGCTGATTAATAAATCAATGTACAAACTTCTTTTTTTATCCACGTATGTCAACATGATGCCATCATTTGTCAACTGCCAATTGTTAAAACACCTTAGGCCATTGATTGTACAATGTGCTGGGGATTTATTCAGAAATCTCTCTTAAGCTCCCAAGATCACATCATCTTTGTAAGTCTTTTTGAAATTCAGTATGAGATGGCAAAGCTGTGAGAGTTAAGTGACTTGGGCGAGAGTTAAGTGACTTAGGTACCAGTGTGTCACATAAATCATCGCTTGTCACTGAATACAAGTGAACACACTTGTTTTGCATTATTTGGATACTCAGTCTGTTGAGTGTATTTTGCTTATACAAATTAATACATTGGCCTGAGCTTCTACTAAGTGTGTTAATTGTTTTTGAAAAATGTATTATGTAGATAGTGGTAACACAGTTTATTGTTAATAACAATAATACCTGTTATATTTTGTTTTAGTTACAGCAAGAAATTAAAGTGTGACAAACTCATCTATATTTTTTATTGTGAATATGTTTTGCTTATTTATCAAATTATTGTATACTGAACAAATTTATTGTTGTGTGAACATAAGTAATAAATTTGTCACAAATTAATCATTCAGTGTTTATCGACAACAAATGTTCGAATAACATGGAAACTGCAATTTCTTCAAATGCAAAATAGATTATTAGACAAAAGAAGTTGGTAGCTGGTAATGTTTGTTACTCTACTTGATAAAAGTGGACATACAGAAAGGAAAATTATACACAAACTTTAATATCCACTTTCTAGATTTTACATGTTTGAAATGTGTTTTGGTTTATAACATGTTACATTTTGGCAGCATGTGTCTTACTAAGGTTTTCTAAATTATTAGATTACTTAACATGTACATACTTTATGTTTGTAATACCTGAATATGATACTGGATGAGAAACAAAGACACTATGGTTGAAATGAATAATACATTGTCAAAAAAGCAGCAACCCCAAAACAAGAAAGAAAAAAAGGGTTTTTAACTGTTATAATTTATATTCCAGAAATATAAAAGGCAATTCCATAAATGCATAATCCAAATCAGTGATATTCAAATTAGTTGGAATATGACTTCAAAACAATTTTATTTCATAAAGTCTGTTGCATCATATGGTTTGGGGTAAACGCCAATGTTGGTTAAATATAATGGAAATTTATTAATGTTTTTTTTTGGTCTATAAATACTTAATGAACGCACTAATGTATTTGGTGTGTGTGTTTGTGTATAAGAGATCCCTTGCTGCTTTGTCAGTATTATTAGCTTATGTTGTGGCAGTGCATTTCCCCACTCCCTTTTCCTCTACCCCCACCTCTCTCTCTCTCTCTCTCTCACTCTCTCTCTCTCTCTCTCTCTCTCTCTCTCTCTCTCTCTCTCTCTCTCTCTCTCTCTCTCTTCTCTCTCTCTCTCTCTCTCTCTCTCTCTCTCTCTCTCTCTCTCTCTCTCTCTCCTCTCTCTCTCTCTCTCTCTCTCTCTCTCTCTCTCTCTCTCTCTCTCTCTCTCTCTCTCTCTCTCTCTCTCTCTCTCTCTCTCTCTCTCTCTCTCTCTCTCTCTCTCTCTGAAAATCTCATGTTCTCTCTCTCTCTCTCTCTCTCTCTCTCTCTCTCTCTCTCTCTCTCTCTCTCTCTCTCTCTCTCTCTCTCTCTCTCCCTCTCTCCTGTCTTCCATCTCTTTCTCTTTCCCTTTCTTTTTTTATCTCTCTCAAACAAATGTGAAAATTAATCATGTTAGATACAAATAATGGCCAGTTAAAATGTGCTACATTATCATGACACATTTAATCCTATCCTTTCATTTGTCATATTAATTAATTTTCTAAAACTTTAATACTTTTTATTTTCTAGGGGTGGAACTACTATTAATGCCAGCTATGAAAAGTTTAACACACCATCAACGATCAACTTCAGCAGTAGCAGTCCGGCACAATCCTCTTCATCATTGCCTTCATCAAAAGTGAGTTAACTGTTGGTATTTTATATCTATGCAATATTTCATCAAAAGTGAGTTAACTGTTGGTATTTTATATCTATGCAATATTTCGTCAAAAGTGAGTTAACTCTTGCTATGTTATATCTATGCAATATTTCATCAAAAGTGAGTTAACTCTTGCTATGTTATATCTATGCAATATTTCATCAAAAGTGAGTTAACTCTTGCTATGTTATATCTGTGCAATATTTCATCAAAAGTGAGTTAACTGTTGGTATTTTATATCTATGCAATATTTCGTCAGAAGTGAGTTAACTGTTGGTATTTTATATCTATGCAATATTTCGTCAAAAGTGAGTTAACTGTTGGTATTTTATATCTATGCAATATTTCATCAAAAGTGAGTTAACTGTTGGTATTTTATATCTATGCAATATTTCGTCAAAAGTGAGTTAACTCTTGCTATGTTATATCTATGCAATATTTCATCAAAAGTGAGTTAACTGTTGGTATTTTATATCTATGCAATATGCTGGTTGACGTTTGTTTCTGTTTTCTAAGTAATTTCCTCATCATTTACCTCCTGCATTTCATAACTGCTTTCATTAAAACTTAGTTATCACTACGAGGCTGTTACAGTGTCTATAGGTAGCACTAAACCAATTAATTTTCAACTGGGTCAAAGTTCGAGGTGCACCGAACTTTTGATAGAGAAGTAAACACCAGAAGTCCTGTGATTGGTTATAAATGTGAGTGTGTTGGTTGTAAAAAACATTAGTTTCATCAGGGCTAAAAATGTATGCAATTTTATTTGATCTAGTACCACTGTGTCAAGTAGCCTTGTGCTTGGAACATGTATGGGGTACCTGTAAAAAAAAAAGTACTTAAATTTTGTGTGAAACTAGGGGTGAGCCATGAAAGGTACCATTTTCTGCAGTTAATACTTTTGAGGTAGGGGTTATAGTACTGATATTTATAGGTCATAGTTTGGTTGATATATTGCATATAGTGTTTTTAAGCACAAACGTTAACATGGTTGCCTATGGGATTTTAATTGGTATAGTCCAATCTATAGGGTATACATGTATGCCATCAAATCAAATCCCATACACACCAATATTAAAATATGTGGCTAAATCTGCTACCATGGATATAACAAATACAATTCCACATTCTTAAAACAAATCCAAAAAATTGGGCAGCTAATTTAAGATGTAATCCGAAGTATCTTTGACCAGCCTAATGCCACACAAAAATTGTCATCCTAATTTTAGAATGACCTCACATTTAAATATAACGGGTACAGTGATACTACTGTGAATCCTTTATATTGTGGTTTTACTAAAATAGGCACTTCATTATGTACTGGTAAAGTGCCCTCCTGATCTACAATCGGTCTAGGATCGGTCTAGGATCGATCCTCGTCAGGGGGCCCTCTGGGCTGTTTCTCGCTCTAGCCAGTGCACTGCAACTGGTATATCAAAGCCTGTGGTATGTGCTATTTTGTCCGTGGGATGATGCATTTAAAAGATTCCTTGCTGCAGCATATCAATGGAAAAATGTAGCAGGTTTCCTCTCTAACACTGTTTAAAAATTACCAAAAACTAAACAAAAAAACCCTGCAAAGTACTAGTAGTTTGTGTACATTGATGTTCTGGAACTGCAGTAGAATTCATCCCAATAAAAACTTACAGAAATTAGTGATGTTGATTGCTTTAATATGATGGAAATTGGTCACCATTTTATAATTCTTGAAGTTAACACGTGTTTACTTTTTATACACCCATCTATGATGGGTCGTATTATGGTGTGGTGTTGTCCATTTGTCTGCAAGTCCGTCTGTCCATACGTCAGTCTGTTAACTTTTTCTTGTCCGGACCATACAGTTGCATACAGGACCATCAAACCCCACATGTAGGAACATCTTGGGATGGCCGTGTATCGCGTACTATTACTAGGTCACTGTGACCTATTTTTCACGGTCTACTGCACATAACAGTAAATCCTTGTCTGGACCATATCTTGCATACAGATGCATACAGGACCATCAAACCTCACATGTAGGAACATCTTGGGATGGTGGTGTGTCGAATACTATTACTAGGTCACTGTGACCTACTTTTTCATGGTCTACTGCACATAACAGTAAATCCTTGTCCAGACCATATCTTGCATACAGATGCACACAGGGCCATCAAACCTCACATGTAGGAACAACTTACTATTAGTAGGTCACTGTGACCTACGTTTCACGGTCTACTGCACATAACAAAAATTTCACATAATTAGAATTGAATCATACTCATAACATATTCATTAATATCTATGGTTTTCCATCAAACTCCTGATGGGCCTATCATGTACCTCACCGGTATTCTTGTTTAAATTTTCATTACTTGGACGAAACATGCTTAAAATGTTTATTCTATTGGTGGATTAATCACTGAGGTCAGTCCCTATTTTGGGAGGTTACAGTTTTTGCAGTCCTGGCAAATAAATTTGCAGGTTCGCTAGAAGGAGCCGATCGAGACCTAGATTCACTGTTGCCCATGCAAACATGTCAGGTGTAAGGGAATCGAGCGCTGTGATTAGCCGACATAGTTTGGGATATGATTAGGATTGGGATTACCAGCAAGGTGCAGAAATGTTTATACATGTACCATTTAAAAAAAAACCCAAAAAAACCCCTGGAAAATGGTGCACCGGACTGTGGGTCTAAAACTGCAATTTTCATGAACTAGGGCAGGTTGTAGTTCGATGGTAGAGTGCTCGCTCGAGGTGTGGTGTGTCACATGGTCAACTGACCAAGATGAACCATGGAGGGTTATTTCCCCATCCCAACTAGTGGTGATATATCAAAGGCTCTGATTTGTGCTATCATGTCTGAGGAAAAGTGCATATAAAAGATCACATGCTGAAAAATGTAGCAGGTTTTTTCTAAAGACTGGCCAAAATTACCAAATAGTTTAACATCCAGTAGCCAATGATTAATTAATCAATGTTGTGTTCTAGTGGTGTTGTTAAACAAAACAAACACAACTGGTATATATCAAAGGTTGTGGTATGTACTGTCCTGCCTATAAGAAGTGCATATAAAATATCCCTTGCTACTTTTTTTTTTTTTTTTTTTTTTTTAAAGAAGTAGCCTATATGATAGTGGCAGATTTCCTACAGGTATCTCTGTCTTGACCAAGTGTCGAAGTAACAATATTTTTGTCCCCAAATAGCCACTGATTAAAATGTGCTGAGGTGTCATAAAATGAATATTCCTTTCATTTCCACTGGATCTCCCTAACCAGTGTTCAGTGTAACTCACTGTGAGTAGTACAGGAACTTGTACATTACTTCCACCTGTGACGCTGGTCTCTCTATAAATGGCATGACCATGTAGCAGGCTCCTCGGTAACCCAATCACTCAGACTGATGCCGGCGGCGCCAATGTACAGCCCAGCACACTAAACAGCCGACCATGAACCAGTACAGGGTTTGTATAAGTGTTTATCTTCTCTCATCCATCTATTCTTTCAAAAATAACTTTATACCTTTCTCCGGCAGCAAGTGTGGTGTGCTTTTTGCGAAGAGTTATTTTTTTCTCCTTTTTTTGCTGACAAATGATTATGTGAATTCCTGGCATGCAATGTTCCAAAAGCAAGTGGTCATGTATACAACTGTCTTAGTGCAACAGTGCCACAGTGGTCGTGTATATACAGTTGTACCTGGTACACCGATCTGTTCTGCTTCATTTAGTTGTTGGTAACTGTTTGAACAGCTAATACAGTCAAACAAGCCAAGTGGCTACCTCAATTAAGCAGCTTCATTTCTTAAGAAACCACCTGGCTCTTCCACTAAATTATCCACTACATGTAATAAATTACAGCCAGTGGTCTCAAGGTGCCACCATTTTGGGCTCCATTACATATAGATGACTGAAGAACACAGATTTGACTACCAGTTTATATAATCACCATGTTTTTCATCAGGGTATTCCACATGTGTTGTAATTTATTTATTTATCACTGTACATATCATCATAGACAATATTTCTTCATAGTTCTGTTCACTGACAAATTCAAATTAATGCAAACCTCCGATCAGGTATGTAGTGAATCAATATATTATAAAATTAAAAGTCATGAATGTAAGGATCAGCAGAATTTTATTTATTTATTACAAAAATGCATCTATTCTATACTGTTCTAGACTGATTTCTGAACACTTGATGCACATCACACCAGTAGTCAAATTGTAACTCATCAGTTAAATAAATATAATTCACATATATAACCAAACAATCGATTACTTTCATGTAGGTACGTGTACAAATCAAGTGTACCAACTTCAGGTTACCTTAGATTTTGAAATATTGTCTCCAGTTGACATAAAAAAAACCCATTCAAACAATTACTGACCAGCTTACCTCCCATTTCTAATGAACAGTCATTGGGCTATTTGGGGCCTGGTTGTTCAAACATTATTTGGATTAACCAATGGTTAACAGAAATTTTCAAAATCAAGGAAATTAAAATTGATACAAATAATAACTGAAAACAAGAATAATGTTGAAATTTGATTTAAAACAACCAAAGATACCCATACATGAATACAATAAAATGCATAGTTTATTTTGTATTTGTGTACAAATTATTAAAAGGAAAATATCAGACTAACCCAGGGTTAATTTAACCATGCCTTGAACAACAGGTTCCTGATTTATGCAGTGTGTGGGATGTAGCACTGTGATAGTGTACTCCCCTGAGATTCAATAGGTCATAGGATTAATGACTCATGGACTCATCCTTCCCCCACCCCCTTCGCTCCAGCCAATGCACCACGACTGGTATATTAAAAGCTGTGGTATGTGCTATCCTGTCTGTGTGATGGTGCATATAAAAAGATCCCTTGCTGCTAATTGAAAAGAGTAGCCCATGAAGTGGTGACAGTGGGTTTCCTCTCTCAATATCTGTGTGGTCCTTAACCACATGTCTGATGCCATATAACCGTAAATACAATGTGTTGAGTACGTTGTTAAATAAAACATTTCTTTCTTTACTTCTTTCCATGAAGTTGTGACAGCGGGTTTCCTTTCTCAATATCTGTGTGGTCTGTAGCAATATGTCTGACATCATATAACCATAAATAAAATGTGTTGAGTGTGTCGTTAAATAAAACATTTCCTTCCTTTTCCCTGGTGCATGAAAGTTTATGGTATATATCAGGGTTTGAATTTTGCCACAGCGATGGCAGCAAGTGCTGTGGTTGCCCTCCTGACTTGCCATTATGCCCTGAAAATGAAGACGACGTCAACAGCAAGAAAAATGTCATGGCGCCCTACTTGGTTTGCCACCATGCCCTTCTCATACATTCCACGTTGCATATGTAAGAAATGATAGTCATCTGTATCCAACAAATACATTGTAGCATACGCTAGAACCCAAAGCACCAAGATGAAATCAGTAATGCCAGTCAGGCTTCGGCCTGACCAGTATTTTGTTTGATTTTTAATTTTAAATAAAAAGAATAATAATCACATATTGCATATTGTAGATTCATTGATCCTGCTCAAAATATAAATAAGACCAAACACTCATTGAAATATTTTTTCTGCTTCAAAATTCCACCAGAATGCAGCCAAATGCAACTATTTAAAAATATATAAAAAGTTGGAACATTAACTAACACCCTCCACAGATGGTGGAGACAAAATAGGCCTTTCCAGTAATTTCGATTTTGAAATACTGTCGCCATATTTTAAAGCAGTGGTCAGCAGCATAATTGGCAGTAATAAAACTTTGTGCTTGGAATTACTTGTATAAAGTGCTGCTTGGCTCAGATCCTAAAAATATGATCTTATGTCTGGTGTCTTCAGTGTATGGTATACATGTACATTTACACATACTTGTAAGGCAGCAACATGACTGGACTTGGGTGGTGAATGCAGCATTCTAAAGTTTAACTTAACCTATAGCAAGCAATCATGACCATCACCATAAAAAATACAGTATGTACAGTTTTTGCTGTGAAAATGCTCAATTCACAAGTCTCTGGTGGGTGGTCTACTGCTACCCACAGATACCCTCATTGGAAACATCTGTAAACAAGGGTCATAGTTATTCCAGTGGTGTAATCAGCACTGGCTGTTACTGGAGCATGGGTCAGTGAATGTTCTTAAAGCTGTCACATCCCTAATGAGTTAGTAATGAGGTCATTCTGAACTGGAGTTGAAATGAAGCTCAGTGTAGAAAAAATAGAGTTTTTGTTTTGTTTACAAGATGCTCAGTTCTGTGAAAAAGTTAATTGTTTGTTTTGTTTAAGGACACCACTGGAGCACATTGATTTATTAATTATCAGCTATTGGATGTCAAACACTTGGTAATTCGGACATATGTCTTAGAGAGAAAATCCTGTACATCTTTTCATTAGTAGCAAAGGATCTTTTATATGCACCATCCCACAGACAGGATTGCACATACCATTGCCTTTAATAAACCAGTCATGGTGCACTGGCTGGAACGAGCTCAGTGTAGAGTGCTCACCTCATATTTCATGGATTGTATTTGTATAGTAGATAAGCCATGATGGAATTTGTTTTCTTTCATCACTGCCAGTGCTCCACAACTGGTATATCAGAGGTCATTTTATGTACTGTTTAATAGACTACTTATGAAAGATTTTTTTTTTTTTTGTATATGAGTAGACTACATGATGCCAGCAGGTTTTCTTTCCCATTCAAACCCAAATGTCACAAAAACCATATGCTAGGCACAAAATAACTTCCTGGTTTAAAAATGAGTTCATAAGCAAAATAAAATATTCCTTCTGGTTTTTTCATTCTGAGTTGGTTTCAGTAATCATTACAGTAATAAACCGGACTCGGTGGCATCGAAGTTAGGCCATCGGTCTACAGGCTGGTAGGTACTGGGTTCGGATCCCAGTCGAGTCATAGGGTTTTTAATCCATATACCGACTCCAAACCCTGAGTGAGTGCTCCGCAAGGATCAGTGGGTAGGTGTAACCCACTTGCACCGACTAGTGATCCATAACTGGTTCAACAAAGGTTATGGTTTGTGCTATCCTGCTGTGGGAAGCGCAAATAAAAGATCCCTTGCTGCTAATCGAAAAGAGTAGCCCATGTAGTGGCGACAGCGGGTTTCTTATCAAAATCTGTGTGGTCCTTAACCATATATCTGACGCCATATAACCGTAAATAAAATGTGTTGAGTGCGTCGTTAAATAAAACATTTCTTTCTTTTTTTTCGTTACAGTAATGAACCCATCACCTACTGTATACATTTTAAACCTGATACTATGATCAGACAAAATTGATTGGATTTGTTACTGTTAATAAATGATGAACTATGTACTGAGATTGTTGACATATGTACTTGTTGACATATCTTCATTTCACAGAACTGATTGATCCCTGTTGATGGCCCATTGGGCTATTCGTCGTTCCAGCCAGTGCAGTGCACCATGACTGGTATATCAAATGTTGTGGAATGTGCTATCCTGTCTGTGGGATGGTGCATACAAAAGATTCCTTGCTAATAATAGAATTTTTTTTAGTGCATTTCCTCACTAAGACTATGTCAAAATTGCCAAATGTTTGACCTCCAATAGCCAGTGACTAATAAATCAATGTGCTCCAGTGGTGTCCTTAAACAAAACAAACATTTAACCTTTACAAAGATCTAAGCATCTCATAATCAGGGTTGAAATGCAAATCAGGTTTATCGTTAATTTCAAATTTGCTTTTCTTTTGGTGTTCAGTTGCTGGCAGAGGTCATTTAACAATTTTTGTGGGAATAGAATGCCACAGTACTTATTTTGGATATTCTTACAACATTTAAAAAACAATTTAAGGACTGTAGCTAGATGTTTTTGCCTGAAAAGTTAACTGAACTTGGTTTTTACCTCCATCAACCCTTTAAAACATTGTATGGGTTGTAAAACAAAACAAAAAAAACTGTTGATATATATGTAAAAACAAAAGTACTATCGTTACAGGTTAAATGATAAATGTCATTGGGTTTATTTGCTATAATAAAAACAATATTTCCCTATACTTGTCTTTTCTGACACGCAATAGCCAAAGTGTATGTGCTGGGGTGTCATTAAACATTCCTTCCTTCATTATTTGATATAAGAATGTCTATGTACAAAATGTGTCTTTATTCACACTTAAGGGTGTATACTACCAAATCAAATCCCATAGACGACAATAGTAACATATGTGGCTAAAACCCCTACCTGCAGCGTATCAATCGACATAAACGCCATGAATATAAATACTACCACCCCTCACACTTAGAGTGAATCAGAAAAAATTGGGGGTCAAGCTGCTTGTTTCTGAGATAACGGTTAGCATCTATGACTACCCTAGTTCCGCACAAAATTCTAGTACTTTTTTTCACAGGTACCCCATACATGTTTCAAGCACAAGGCTACTTGATACATTGGTACTAGATGAAATAAAATTGCTTATTTTTTTTACCCAGATGAAACTCACATTTATAACCAATCACAAGACTTGTGGTGTTCACTTCACTATCAAAAGTTTGGTGCACCTCGAACTTTGACCCAGCCGGAAGTTATTTGGTTTAGTACTACCTTAAAGGCATACTGTCACAGATTTAAGGACCTTAGTTCTCTAAAAATTGATAATAAATGATAATTACATTAATTTTTGGAAACCAAATCTAGCTATCGCATCACCATAACTGAATCATGATGGAGTGAAATCCATGTCAACCCTCTTGGCAATACTAGTTTTGGAATTATGGACCATTGCCATAATTCAATAACTTTTACAAAATATCATTAGTATGGTGGTTACATAGATGGTTGAATAAAGTACATTTAGGGACAAATCAAATTTATATTTGTTTAGGTAATAGTTTGTTAGGCCATTTAATAGGTCAGTGGTCTGTGACACAATACCTTTAAATTCCATACATGACTGTATAATATAATGTCTGGATTATTGCCTATACATTACATATATTTTAAGATTGAACCTTGGCAAAAACCATAGCCAGTTCTCTTTGATTTACTTCAACTATAAATATCAAGACACATTTTCAGACAGCTGCTAATAATAAATCTTGTGTTGGAGCCAAGGTTGTGAAGTTATTCTCCCCGCCTCCACAACTAATGGCCCAGTTTATGTAACAGCATGTCGCCACCTCATATCAAACATGTGCATTCAGTTATATACAGATACCTTCAGCTAATGTTAGTGTGGTGCCGGGCACAGTTTAAACAATGCCAGCCAAACGGTTAAAACCTTTTATTTATTGGAATGTGTGATCAGATATCTAGCTTCAGAACTGAATTACTTAAATACATCTCTGGGGCAATAAGACATCATTTAAAATATATATTTTAAATGTTTAAATAGTTATGTCAGTGTATTTTAATTCATCACTCAATGTTTTTTGTTAATTTATCCATCCATCCATCCATCCATCCATTAATTTATCCACCCTTAAATGCATCCATCCATCCACCCACCCACCTATCCATCCATCCAAATCCACCCACCCACCCATCCATCCATTCATTCATATATTCATCCATCCATCCATCCATCCATCCATCCATCCATCCATCCTCCCACCAATTCATTCATCCATCACTCCCTCCATCCACCCCTCCACCCATCCTCCATCCACTTCTGGACTGTCACGAAAGCTAGCAATTCTTGTTGCTCAACCAGTGCCCCATAACTGGTATAACAAAGGCCATGGTATGTGCAGTCCTGTCTGCTGGAAAGTACATATTAAATAATCCTTGTTGCTAATGGAAAAATGTAGCAGGTTTCCTTTAATTACCAAATGTCAGAAATTACCATATGTTTGACATCCAATACCACAAATCCACACTGTATTATATATTTAATTTTTTCAGTGTTTTTTTTTTATGGCATTAATTTTTATGCTGTGTTTTTGACATTTTGGCTTTTTATTTTACAGAATTTTAATGTTGCTCCAAAGCCGTTTGGTGCACAAAGCAGTCCTGGCACCAACTATGGCCTCAGCAATCCAGGTGCCAGCTACGGAGTATCCTCCTTAACCCAGAAGACACAGAACATGAACATATCAAGGTACATGTTTGATGAACTTTCATGGATGACTTGTATGTGGCAGGACGTAGCCCAGTAGTAAAATACTCATCTGATGCACGGTTGGTCTATGATCGATCCTAGTCTGTAATCCCATTGGATTAATTGTCTCATTCCAATCAGTGCACCATGACTGGTATATCAAAGGCCGAGATATGTGCTATTCTGTCTGTGGGATGGTGCATATAAAAGATCCCTTGTTACTAATGGAAACATGTAGCAGGTTTTTCTCTCTAAGACTGCATGTCAGAATTACTAAATGTTTGACATCCATTAGCCAATGGTTAATAAATCAATGTGATCTAGTTTGTGTCATTAAACAAAACAAACTTTTAACTTTTTAAGACCTGTGCAGGGGTCTCTGTTAACTTTCAACATCTGCATGCCCCATTGGACAAGTGCCTCTCCATTTTTACTTGTCCCATCAGAAATGTGCTTGTCCTACCCAAATATTTCTGTTGAAAGCTGATTGAATGTTTGTTTAACGACACCCCAGCACAAAAATACATATCGGCTATTGGGTGTCACAAATGGTAAGTATATGAACATATTTGTATAGACTCATGTAAAACCACAGTGTAAGGAGCTGTGGGGGGGGGGGGGGGAGTATAATACAATATATAAAATCAAGTTAAGTATATCTTAAAATTTTGTATAGAAGTCAAAGTGTTTTAAAAACTTTACAATTAACATTGGATGGAATTTAAACGATTCCAAAACATTTCTGTTGCCAAATATATCATTTCTTGTCGGCTTGAGATGATCACACTCCAACAAAATGTGCCGCACAGTCAGTGTACACACTGAGGAGGAGGGTCCTTCTTTAAAATAAATGAATGCGTCAAATTCTGTTGAAAGTGTCAAGAAATATTTGACATTCAGTTGACCTGTAAAGTCACACAAATTGTTATTCCAGTTAACTTGACCAACACCCAAGACCACTGGTCTTGGGCAAACAAACAAGCCTTAATGTTAGAGCCCTGCCAGTAGACCATATGCTGAAAGTGAAAGATTCTTTAGATACTATATATTTTATATATATATATACATGTGTATGTGTATATATATATATATATATATATATATATATATATATATATATATATTATTGTTGTTGTTGTTGTTGTTGTTGTTGTTGTTGTTGTTGTTGTTGTTGTTGTTGTTGTTGTTGTTGTTGTTGTTGTTGTTGTTGTTGTTGTTATTATATTTTTTTTTTTTTTTTTTTTTTTTTTTTTTTTTTTAATTTTTTTTTTTTTTATTATTATTTTTTTTTTTTTAAATATTATCTGTTATAGTTACAAATGTTAGATGTTAATTATTATTCAGTTTGTTCTGAATGGATACCATCACAAATAACCTAATGTTATCCTTTGATAATAAAAAAGGACTTCATTATGAAAAACAGATAAGTTAAGTACAAAAGTATCCGATTTCATAATGGTCAGATATTATAGATATCTTCATGTGTTAAATGTACATACATTTATGATGTTGTTATTTCAGTCCAGTCGACTATCAAGCCTCGGCTCAAAAGTATGCAGAAAGGGATGAACCCCCTGACCCCTCCCAGCACCACTCTAAGTCTTTCAAACAACTCCAAACCATGATCGACAGTGGCCAAGGTAACTTAGCAACTGTATATGTTTCAGTATGTGTAGAGTTAAAGAAGTATATACCCTTCATCACATGGACAGTGTTTGTTGTAACATCTGCATGATTCAATGGACTAACTCTTTGGGACAGTTGTTCAGGGTGTTCATCATGTTTCGTCTTAGAACGTTCAAATAAGAAACTATCAATTGTTCAAAATAATTAAATTGTGAATTTATATAATATTATTTATCTTTCATTGGCTGTTTAACTTATGTGCTATGGTGGAAAGATTATAAAGCTTTAGATTCTATTCATAAAGCATTCTTTGTCTTAATGGTTTTATTGCATGCAATTCCAAATGGAATTACTGCCAATACACCAAACACTAAAACAAACCTCTGTCTGTAAACCATTGTATGTTTAGCTTGTAAATTGATATGGATAAAATGTACATACAAATATCCAAGTGAAAAAGCACTATACCCAAATATATTTCATGACTGAATGCATTTTAAATATTCAAGAAGTCCTGCATTATTGAAGTCTTTGACATTCTTGTATCTAAAAAACAATTTTACTTTTCTTATACCGTATAACCAGAAATTTTCGAGGATTTTTATTTTCATGGGTTTCAAGGGTAACTAGTCAGCATTGAAAATATAAATCCTTGAAAATATTTGTAAACATAAACAAATTTTATCTAAAATATTTATTGTGAAAACAATAACACACTGACAATTTACTGGAACATTTTATTTCCTGTCATGCGCAGTCCACCGGAAACACCAAGAGAATAGTATAGTCAAGACAACAAGTTAGAATTTAAAAAAAGTTATTGTGTGAATCTCACTGTTTGTAGAATATAATGAAATATTTTTAAATTTCGTATATTGTTTTTATTAATGTCCACCCGCACTGCATCAGTGTTTCCAGGGTGGATGAATGCAGATTTCAACATTACCTGGCGTGTTTTCAATTCTGCCATAACTTTCATAATCCACCTTGCATGAATTGGTTTTATCGCCGAAGTACATATTTCGATCTTGATGTCTGTTACACCTTCGCCATCTCTCATAGCCAGCAAAACCTGCTTTGAATACCATGTGGTGAACTCAGACTTCAGGGCGTCCTTAAAGGAAACATGACACGAGACCATATTATAGCTCATTTTAAAAGAAAAATGATATAAAAATAATATACAAATAACTTTATAACAATAAAATACGTGTAGTTAATTTAAAATGAAGAAATTACGCTAACCAGTATCAAAGTACGATTTATGCATATTTCTTCGTGAGCGTTCGGAAAAAAAGGGAAGTGACGTCAGAGCCGCTGTACTCTTCCATTGTTGTTAACTGTTTATATATGGAGTAAGGGGCTTACGATCTTTTCAGTCCAACAGTGCCGTACTGCGCGGCCTTCGGGTGTAAAAATAAACAGTTTAAACGATCGGGATTGTCTTTTTATGGTTTTCCAAAGGATTGTATCCGAAGAAAGACGCGTGTATTTTATCGCAAAAGAAAAGATTGGACACCAACACCGCATAGTACTTTGGTGTCCGCCTAATTACAGCCCGGAGCCCGAACGTTACCCGGAGACACAGTACTCGGTTGCGAATGCCGAGGTGTACATTGTACATATTTGGCACAAAGATACACCTCAGCATGATGTATTTATATATGTTAAAACAAAAATGTAGAATTTTTTATTTTTTTATTTTTTTGGAAAAAAAAAGATTTTTCATGTTAGGGCTGTAGGCCTACATAACAAAATCTGTATTCACCGTCCGAAGAAGGAAACGTCAATAAGTAATTAAATATGGCATATACAAACATGGGATTTGGCATGAGGATACATCTCAGTACGATGTATTTAAATATGTTTTTAAAAAACGTGTAGAAAACAATAATAATTTTAAATAATGTTTTTAATCTTCGGGCGGAATACGTCACAAAAACGTTCCTCATCGCCCGAAGCCCCAAAGCAACACGAAGTGAACTTCAAAACTACAAAAAAACCCACTACTGTCGGTGTCGAAATAACTATTATGTTTCATCCACGGGCTGACTTGAGAATCGGAGTGTTGTTTTAGTTAATTGGTCCTTTCTTTCCGTGGCCTGCACATGTGATTCCTGATTGGCAGGTGTATATTGCAGGGTATCGACCAGGTAAGTGATTACCACGGTCTAGACATGCGTACAAAATACGTGCCAGTTTTTTTAAGATCACAGGGTATTGTTGCGTAACCCTGTCGCGACTATAGTACAATGTTAATGGACATTATCAGCCGCCCTGCTTCATTACTGTAAATAATGCTGTAAAACCCTTGATTAAGTAGACTTTCCCATCTAAAACTACAAAACTGACCAATTACGTAGTACCAAAGAAAAGAAAATTATCACTTGGGTATCGTGAGTGGTCGTTTTTACTCTAACGCACCCTACCAATAGGCCTAATAATATGCTACTTTTTTTTATGAGAGAAAAATACTATAATCCCATTTCGTTCTATTGATGCAAATAGAAATATATTTAGTTTAAAAGTTGATTATACTCTCAAGTCATTTATGTTGTTTTACAAGCCAGGTTAATGAAAGTGAAGCGCCTTGTCGTAAATTAGAGCGTTTGTTTACACTGTGCATACAGATTTCATTATGTACAGCCCGAACATAAAAAATGCGATATTTTCTAAAAAAAACAACCCAAAAATGTTTGTCCTACATTTATATTTTTTACATATTTAAATACATCATATCGAGGTGTATCTTTATGCTAAATATGAACAGTATACACCTCGGCATTAGCATCCGAGTTTTGGTTTTGTCTCCGGGTTACTTTCGGGCTCCGGGCTGTAAATTGGTCGACCGGTCTGGTCTGGCACCATCAGTTTCTCCACCCTCCGACTCGCTATCCGTTTTTTCTTCAGTATCACTGTTGTAAGTAAATGTGTGTCTTTCTTCATTTACTAACAGCTCATATTGATACGGCAAAACATTTTGCGAACGAACACTCATTGTTTTGGTAAGCTGTGCAAGTCTTAGATTCTTTATGAGTGGTACTGACTAATGCTTTTAAGTGTAAGGCTTCAGATCAAGCGACGCGTCTCTGACGTCACGGACCTCGTGATTGCCCTGCTCATTAAAGATCGGCAATTTCCGCTAAGAGCTCGTATCTGGGGTTCTTTTATGGAGATATTTTAAGTAATTAATTTTTTATAATTTTTTTTTTTAGGTGATTCAATTTATAATTAATTGTACATGGTTGGTGCCAAATATGGTTTACGTGACATGTTTCCTTTAAGTGGTTTGTTCACACATATGTTGTAATTGGCTTTACACAAAATCAAAAACTGTGATCAGTTGTCTGGCGAATAGCATACCGGGTATCACAGTGGCCAATTAGGCTACAGCTGAGTGTTCTATTGTTTAACTTTACATGTCGGTGGTATCGCACAACTGGCAGCCGAGGTGAAACTTTAATCAACAATAACAAGTATTCTTGCAACTAGACTTGCTAAAACTTGAAAATAAAATCACTTTCAATTTAGATTTGGCAAACGACGAAAATAAGAAACCTTGAAATGTTTTTATACCCCAAACCACGAAAAATTAAGACCACGAAAATTTCCGGTTATACGGTAATGGTGAAGCATGTAAAGAACATTATTCCCAGGCCTGTAGGAACAATATTTGAAGTTAAAGGGACACAACCTATTTAGGGGTAGGGATGGGACAATGTCCTCTTAAAAAAAAATTCATCTTTAAATGGCAACAAATACTACTTTTTACCATATCAAGAACATAATAGCAATATTTTGTATGACAATTTCCAGCTGTTTTAAATGATTTTTTACACATTTATAGGAGGACAAAAGTACATTTTCTGGGGGCATTTGTTCAAACGTTAGTCAGCTTAATCATTGGTTACCAGATATTTTCAAAACCAAGGCTTGAATCAACATAAATAATAATAATTGAACAAACAACAAAAGATATCCATACATAATCAAATCTAATGTTTATTTTTCATTTTGTGCACAAATAATTAAAAGGAATCTTATTAGACTAACTCATAGTTAACTGTAACTATGCTTTCAACAGCTGGGCCCTGTCTTAAAGTGAGGGTCCCAGCACCCCACCCACACCACCCACACCACCCACCCCACCCATCTGGTTCCTACAGGCCCTGTTACTCTTTCGATCTTCTGTCCATTTCACTAACATTTCATTTCATTTCAACTTTATTTTTCGTGCTTATATCCAATTAAGATTCAAGCATGCTGTCCTGGGCACACACCTCAACTATCTGGGCTATCTGTCCAGGACAGTGGTTAGTGAGAGTGTTGGTAAGAGAGAAGAAGGTGTAGTGGCATTACACCTACCCATTGAGCCCTTAAGAGCTTGCTCTGGGTTGGAGCCGGTACCGGGCTCTGAACCCTGTACCTGCCAGCCTTAAGTCCGATGACTTAGCCACTGCACCACCAAAGCTGGTTTCATTAAAAAGTCTGCTGTATGCTATTGGCATGTTAATCTATATGTTTTTTACTCTCTGTTAATCTCTGATTACACATCATCCATCTGTCTGTTAACTCCTTGTGTATCTTCCACCTCCAGTCATCAATCTAACTTGCTGAGTAACTGAGAATCCTAAGTTTGAATATCTTCTAGAACAGAAATAGCATTTAATGGGTTAGGAGCACTCACCTAAAGCATGTCGATCCATAGTATCTGTTCCTCAACCCACTGGGTTATTTTTTTGTTATGGCTAGTAGTGTTCCACAATGAGTATATCAAAGGCTGTGGTATGTGCTGGTCTGTCTTTGTGAATGTGTATTTAAAAGATGATTTGCTTCTGACCAGTAAAACCAGAATACAGAGATGAAAAACTTTTGAATTTTTCTTACATTCTGGATTTTTGTACAGCCTGAAAACGGACACTATCTTGTTTGATAAAAAAAAGATCAACATAACCCCACTACTGTTACAAATCCTGAAACTTGTCTGGATTTGTTTATCCAAGGTCATTTTCATCTTTGAACTAGCAGCAGTGGGTATATTATTTCATTCTCTAGATCCCATACATATATGTTGCAAATTGCTGTTGAGTAAATACTATGCTGGGATGTCATTAGAGAAAAACTTTTTGGCTGGGATGTAGGTGAATAGTTGAGACATGGTGGGTCTTAGGAGTGATCACCTGCATTGTAATGGCCCATTTGGCCTGAATAAGAACTTTTAGGAGGACTGAGAACTCCCAAGCAACTTATTAATTTTTGTGACATTGTTAAATTAAAATATATTCAAATTATATATCACTGTTTCTGTCTCTTTTTTAGCTAATGATTGTCTTATTTTGTTTTCAAATTCAAGAGTCATTATATAAATTTCTTTATAATTTTTGTTCTAAAATATTAAAGTGTCCCATAACCTTTTTGAATCTCTGATTATACTGTACATGTATATCCTGATTAACATATAAATGTGCTTCATCATCATCATCGTCATCATCGTCATCATTGTCATCATCATCGTCGTCATCACCACCACCATCATCAAATATTAAAATATTAAAGTGTCCCATAACCTTTCTGAATTTCTGATTTTTCTGAATTTCTGATTATACTGTATATCCTGATTAACATATAAATGTGCTTCATCCTCATCTTCATCCTCATCCTCATCACCATCATCACCATCACCACCATGCCACATAGTTAAAGGTGTTTTTCAGAACCTGCCACTCGTCTCCGTCCCCTGCCTAAAACCAGTGGTCGCACGTCTCCCCAGAATGCACCTGCAGCACCCCAATCCAAGACGGTTAAAGCCATCTTGCCCCAGCGATACAATACGCCCATAGGGCTGTATTCCAACGTAAATGTGGAAACAACATTGCAAGACCAGTCAAAGTTTTTGGTAAAAGAAGATGTTGGGTAATTTAATGTTTTTGTTTGTTGCAAAAATAAGATACAGTTTTGTGTGGATAAATATGCAGAAGTTATGTACAATACTAACAGTTTGAGGTATTAGGATCTCTAACAATTGAAACTTGTTGAATGAATTTATTAAACTGAAATGTATGATAATTTCTGCATATTTTCTGTGTCATAATTACATATACATTGATAGCTATAATGCCAGGAACCTGTTCTAATTTCTTATTGGAGATTGTATTTGATAAAAACACAAATCAAGCTACTGCATATTTTATATATAATGTGTTTTCTTGTTTCAAAAGATTTAATTAATTCCCTATCACAATATAACTGGAAAATGTTCTTTTAGCACAGAGTAATTACTACATATATGCTGCCTGAAAGAACTATTTATATTAAAAAGTCAGTCCCAAAAACTAACAATCTGAGAAAAATAAATTCTTTATTTAAAAAAGGACTGGTTTACAAATATTTTGCAGTACTTTTAAAATAATTTAAAATTCTAATTTCTAATAGAAATAAGACCAGGTTCCTTGGTAGGGTAGCTGATGATGTCTGGAAATAAAGAAATAAACTGAGACTTCCATTTTCAGGTTCTACATCACAAGCACCGCCTCCGTGGCAAAGGTATCAATGGCATTCCGAATGTCCCATGTTGTCCCCCGTTGTTGGGTTTCTTTGTTTGCAGCCCGTCTTGGAGTTGTCCCTCTTCTCTCATATTGACATTGATCTTTTGACTTTTGAAGACTGTTGCCAAAAATATTATTTTAAAGAAAATAAAATCAGTTAAAATTACTTATTTTACGTTTCAGTGTTCAATATAAAATGAACTTCTTTTTCATTATAATTAGCAGCTATGCACAGCTTGTTTATTTCAAGTGTTGTAATTTGGTCTACAGAGTATTAAGAGCTCTTTAATGCTAAGAGGTGAAATCTTAGTATGGACATACATGTAGTTAAACAGGGGAGATAATTGTCTAGGTATATTAAAAAAACAATTTCAAAAAGTGTTTGCTTTATGCATTTATAATTAAATTTAGTCATTCTGAGAATTATTGTTTTAACAAAAAATAAAAAAATAAAATATGAACTTTTAATGTTATTATTAGTAAGTATGTTTCAAAATTAATTATAAGTATTGTCTGTTATTTCTTTTACGTTTATCTGGATATGAAAAAAAAAAATCATTCGCAAACTTATGTGAGAATAGCTTTGCCTGTTCACACAGTTTGAGGATGATTTTAATCTGTCTGCTTATATCCTATTGTTTCTTGCTGAAATTGCTTTACATTTTATATGCTGATTCGAATTCTCCCTGTGTGAAGATCTTAATAAATTAGCTATTCATGGTTCGGACCTGCCATTAATTTTAAATATATGTAAGTCATGGTTGCTGAATGTAATGAATAAGCAGCATTTCTGTGTAATAACATTGGTAATTATGTCTAGAAAAACATAATAATAATATAATGTATATATTTTTGCTATCTTACAGAACATTAAAAAAAATTGACACCTTTCTAGTTTGTGCAACATATTAGTCTTCAAAAGTTATCTTTGCAAAGATCATCAAGTGTGTCTATGGTTCATTGTTTGTATTAATGACTTGTTAGCAATTTTATTGAAATTTGTCCGAAACAAATGTGCCAATATATTTACAGACTTGAACATATGTATTTACTACTTGGAATTTTCAGTATTACTAAATTCAGGAGGGTTACGTTGGAGCACACATGGGACAAGTGAGTTGGTGATAATTAACCTGTACACATCATCTTCCTTACTTTATTTATTAAGAGAAGGCATTCAACGCGTATTACCCTGCCAGCTTGATCCCTTCAGCTTTCCTAGAATAGGAAACTGTGAATGGGATGTCTAAACTAATTCCCAAGCAGAACTTCAATCACTTCAATCTCCTCTTCCTCCCTCCCCCTCCACTACCATCCTCTCACTCCCCACATACAAGCATTACAGCTTAAATCATTATAGTTTTGCACAGGTCTTTACACTGTCTTTTGATTTAACTGTAGAATTTTTATATCGATCGATTCATTCATATGTACTTTTGTTTGACACCCAGTAACTGAAGCATTTTTTTGTGCTGATGTGTTGTTTAAACATTTATTCATTAATTCACATCTTAAGCATTAAATTATGTTCCATTGGTGTTATGTGACTTCTCGGATTGGAGAGAGAGAGAGAGTGAGAGAGTGAGTGAGAGAGTGAGTGAGTGAGTGAGTGAGTGAGTGAGTGAGTGAGTGAGTGAGTGAGTGAGTGAGTGAGTGAGTGAGTGAGTGAGTGAGTGAGAGTGTGAGAGTGTGAGTGTGTGTGAGAGAGTGTGAGTGAGTGTGTGAGTGACTGTGTGAGTGTGTCAGTCCAACCCGGACCCAATCTATGGATTGCCTGTGATCTGATCCGGGACAGACCATCTCAGATTGGAAACATAATTCAATTCTCTAGTATAATGGAACAGTTTGGACAAATTTCAGTAGATCTTGCTCACTATTCTGTTTGGGATGAACTTCATAATTGTCTGCTCTTTTCTACTGTGGTGAAAGTTTGTGCCGTTTGACATGAGTGTCATTTTCTCTTTTGTGTACAGTTTTATCTATAATTGATGTTTTTCCTTATGATAATATAGGTTTAAACTAAAAAATATTTTTATCTTTATCATAGTAACATGGTTTGGTATTTTTTTAAATCCCCATGTAATTACATGTATTAACAGGTTCTTCTGGTTTATTTTGTTGAAACATTTAATCTAAGCATTTGGTAACTGATCTGTAGAGACATGTTTTGTTTTGTTTTGTTTTGTTATTTTTGCACACATGATAGCACTTGTTACTGGTTTGACCATGTAGCATTCAAATGTGTTCACAGCATGGAATTTTTAATTGGTGAAGATTTGGTAATGAAATATTAAAATAGCTTATTTGAAATTTATTCCTGGAAAATTCAAGTATTCATTAAGAACTTTGTGTATGTTAGTACACACACAACTGGTGTAACAAAGGCTGTGGTATGTACTATCCTGTCTGTGGGATGGTGCATATAAAAGATCCCTTGCTGCTAATCGAAAAGAGTAGCCCATGAAGTAGCGACAGCGGGTTTCCTCTCTCAATATCTTTGTGGTCCTTAACCATATGAAAAATAGAGAAAATAACATTTTTGTTGACTAGAAAACCTCTAGCACCTTTTCTTCTGAACTACAAGTTTGTGGATAATCACGTGTCACCATTTACATAGCTGTTACTTACATGTATATGTTACTTATATCATCCAATTTTAACCACGCGTTCCAGCACCTGAGTATATAACCTCAATATATATATATATATATATACATTTCAACTTTATAGCACAATGTAATGAATATTATTTGCGTATACAGTGCCAGAATCAAGTTTTATTATTCAATATTTCAATACAAAAATGCACTTAAAATCAGAACAGTTTTGATAATTGTCCATTTTGTAATGTTCACTGTTAAATTTTATCTTTTTCTTTTACAAGTGACACTTTACGAAATAAAGTTGTTCATCTTGTAACATCAACCTCTTCCATTACAATTTACCACTATGATTCATTTATTCAAAATGTAAGGGGGAAATTGTAATAAAAGTGGTTGATGTTTAAACTTTACTGTTTTGGTATTTTCTTAGTGTTCATCTTGTACAATGTACTTTTAATAATAGTTAACAAGATTCTGACACATTGCACAGTATATTTTTATTAAGCGATCACCCATGATGTTTGTCATTTTCATGAGCATATAAACTGCATTTGGGTGGATGAAGAGTGTCGGGAGGGGGCGTAGGTAATATAATATATACTTTCAAAAACAAGTAATGTATTTTCTGGAGGTGCCTCGTGTATCAAAGGTCATAGTATGTTCCATATGGTGGCAGATTTATTTTTTGTTTCTGTAGGCAGTGCCCCATGAATCAAAGGTCATTGTTTGTTCCATATGGTGGTAGATTTGTTTTCTTTTAACACTGAACATTGAATATTTCTCACACCTAATAACTACTAAACATTTGGCAAAAGTCATTGAACATTTTGTAACTTTTGTAACAAAAAATAAATTTAAACAAATAAAATCCAGTGGTTGGGTGGGTGTGTAAAGTACCAAGTTTGTATGCTCATGAAAATAACAACACTGATTAGAATAGTTTGAACAGGCATCATAGTAAGTGAAGAATATCTTTTCGAGGTCTATATGTACCAGGAGATTACCACATAACAGTAACATTGAAAATGGTACCTCATTCTCAACTAAATTCTTGAGTGAATGGGATTCATTAGTCAGGGCTGTTTCCCATATAAATAGTGTTTGGTGCGTTACGGCAATAAAAAATATGCATAAATAGATACATAAAATGGTATGATATGAAATCACTGCTAAAGATAACCACAGAAATTATTTTTAATTCATATATTTTCGGTGATCTGCACAAGCGCCATGCCAAAAACCGCTCATATCGAAAATTTACCTAACTTCTTTCTTTGCATTTGGTTTTCAAACAAAATTGCAACTAAATTCTTGTGCACTGATACATTTGTACATAGTCAGTTGGGTGCATATTTGAAGATGTACATTGTAAATACAGCTTGTGAGATAGATCTACCACATAAAAGATACTGTAGGATTCTGCAACATATGCAAATATCAGTACAATGAGTACAGTGGTATAAGTGAATACTAGTAACACCAATACAAAGGATATTACTACTTACCTTTATATTGGTCTGTCTTTTAAAAAAAAATAGAATTGTAAACTAATACTTTGTGGTAACCTCTTTATAACATGTATGTGCTTATATTTTGATGTCTGTTCTAATACAACATTACTACATACATGTACACACCAGTTCCGGTATATATAATGTATCTGTATTGTATAAAGGTATATACCGGTACATATATATACTTTGTTAGACATTTATCAGATCTTTCTATTAATGTAGTTAGTACATAGCAGAACCATAAAATATTTGAAGATAATCAATGTTTTAGGGTGGGTTTTTTTTACACCTACTAGTATATTTAGGGTTGGGTTTTTTAATAATGCAAGTAATGCATTCATAAATGAATGAACAAACCTGCAACTACAGCTACTTTAATAGTTTTTAAATTTATAAAAAAAAAAAAAAAAACTTTTTTAACATTAAATTTAAAATATGTACATGTAACAATGTCTGTATGCAGGTGCATGCATACATGTATGTAGACCTGTCTATGTGGAAAAGGGCAAAGACATTGACTTCAAGTATTCACTGGTTCTTTGTAGATAATTACTATAAAATGTGGAAAAAAAATCAATTTAAAATTTCAGTTATTATTATTTTTTAATTCACCTACCAGTACATTCTTTGGTGAACTGTAGTCAAAATTCAAGATGCCGTAATTTCTACCCAAAATGTTTTGTGCTTATTTGGTATTGCCTGCCTTCATTACAATATACTTTTGTTTCAGTCATTGGTCCTTCAAAGAATTAAATAATGATGCCAATCCTAAAATTGAATGAATATAATAAAGTAACTTGTTTGTTTAATTCTTTATTAACTGGAGCAATTACAGCTCATAATTAGTTATGTATTTTATTCTCTTTATAAAGGCAACTTGCTCATTAAAGGTATATTGGTACTTCATTGCTATTTTAGGGCCTAAAATAATGAGGGGTGGGGAGTGATGGAGAGCAATGAACAAAGAATCAGGGAAGAGTAATATAGGATTTTCTTCATCTTAGATAAAATGATAATTTTGTTTTGGGGTGTGTGGGGTGGGGGGGGGGGGGGGTGGCAGTTGAGTGTACTCTTGGTACAGTCCTGACCTAAGATGGCTTTTAAGTTTGGGTGTTTATACAGAAATTTTCCTGAGGGTACTGCACACACACACACACACACACACACGTTTAATTTGTACTTTCTGCATGGATGTTTTTGGTTTTTTTCTTCACATTTTACAGTATTACTATTACTATTACTTTGTTATTGAACTAATTTGCATGTTCTGTGTGTTGCATGTATTACCTTCCCGCATGATTTCAGAGAGCTGGGCGGTACACCTGGACCGTGTGTCAGTCCCGGAGTGCGCGCTAGCACCGATAGTAGAAATGGTGGCACGGTGGAAGGTCCTGGCAATAACACAAAGACTTATTACCCCTCAGAAACTTACAAACTGATCAAAGAGCAGGAGAGTCCGTCGGCTAAGGAAGATGTAGCGATCACTCCATCTCACTCTAGGTCTTTCAAATATTTACAGCAACAACTTGACAGGTAGGCAGGCAGACAGACGGGTAGGCGGGTGGTGTGGGGTGGGTGATTTTGGGATTAAAAACTGAGAATATAGCATGAGGATGGGTGATTTTTTAAATTAAAATTGAGAATGTAGCGTGAAGAACTAAAATATTCCAGGGCCTAATTCACTAAACTCTCGTATCTTTGCGATCTCATAGTCCAGTACTAAAAGACTTGCAAAGATGATGATGCTTTGTTGTCTTAACAGAGTCTAAGAGAGCTTCATGAATTAGGCCCCAGCTCACATATAAAAATAGATAATTTCCTGCTAAAATATAGTTATACAGTAGTTAACTAAAAGATATTAAAAATTAGAAGATTGGTGATGTTTCTGGTGGGAAGGAAAATAGTGAAAATTTATTAATGTTCTTTGTGCTGCATACATGTATTGAAAAATAAATGTATTTTTGTTAAACTATTCAATGTAAATGATTCAGTGTTTGTACTTTTTATTTAATGTGACTAACTAACAAAACAAATCAACGAAATTTACAAAAGCGTTGTATCAATATCAGTTGTAACAAAATGTCTAAAATTTTATTTAAAACTTAGAGATGCACTAGATCATATCAGACTGAGTTGTTTTAGGCGGTGCAGAAATCTGTATCAGACTAAGTCTCCTTTGAAAGCAAAGGTATTTTCACTACAGTATTTATTTGTGTCCAGGTATCAGAAGACAAAATCTCTGTTTTCTGATGTGTATTGGTGAAAATTGAGTCTTTAAGGATGAATGTAATAACATAATCAGGTTTAGGTGTATTGCTTTATTATGAACACTCTCCAGGCGCGGATCCAGGATTTATTAACAGAGGGGGCCCAAAATCCATTGTAGTTTTTAAAAATAGAATTTAAAGGTCCTTGACAGGTGGACAGGATAACTTTGCATTTTTGTGTATTCTGTAGTATATATTATATATATATATATATATATATATATATATATATATATATATATATATATATATTGTTTCACTAAAAATGGGGGGGGGGGGGGGGGCCTTGGGCCCCCACCTGAATCCGTGCCTGCACTCTGAGACTGAGGTTGTTTTGTGTGTGTGCTTTTTTTCAAATGTTTATATCAGCATGGAAAAGACATGAGAGACGCCCTTTAAGAAGCATGTGTATTTTTATTTCAACGTCTTATTAAGAATAGACATTGTGCTTTTTTTTTAATTGTGTTTCATATTTTGTATATAAACTTACAATATGATTATGTGTACATATCTAGATATTAAAATGGCGGACAATTTTTTTTTTTTACATGTAATTAGATTACTTTTTTTCCAGATGTTATCATGTAACAGATAATTCTACTTCTATTTATTGTTACTGATTAAATGTATTTCAGTTAAGATTGTAGTTTAACTTGAAAAGGTAATTTGTAGATACCACTTACATGTACATAATTGTTCCATTGTCTGAAGTAGAGTACATATAGATTGTTAAAACTGTGTGTTGTTTCTGGAAATGCTACTTACTAAAACACTTATTTCTTTTTTCAGTGGTGGATCTGTCCCAGCAGGTATGCACCATGAATTCATTCATTAAAAAATAGCAATTTTAAAACATTTTCTAGGGTTTGTCACATAGAATATTCTCACATTTTGGCAGCAAAGGAAATTTATATATATACAGTAAAACCCCTCTAAATTGGACACACACAGGACCAAGTAGAAATTCCAGTTTTAAAGGTGTATCTAATTTAATGAAGTTATGTTCTGTACTGATATTTAAAAAAGAAAAGTGTCTGGTTTTGGGAGAATTCTGGTTTACTGGTGGTCAGGTTTTGAGCGGTTTTACTGTAAAACTGCATATTCTTCACTCACAAGATGATACATACTGCATTAAAGATAATGGTATGTACAAAAGCCTTTAAAGAGCACTCCAGACATATCATACTTGACAGGGATAGCTCTACATAGAACATTTTGCCAAATTATCTATTGAACTTTGAAAATGCAGAAACTTGATTTATTTTTTTAACAAAATATCAATTATAGGTACTTTATTGTATTATTTTGTCAAATTAAAATAAAATTTGCTAATTGTTTTAGAAATTCGCAGTTGTTGAATTTGGTGAGTGCCAGAGCTAGTAAACCTGCATCTACACATTCCATATACAGATACATGTGTCTTATCCTCGTTATAAATATCATATCATGTTTTATGTCCCTCGTGAAATGATTTTCAGTTGTCACAAGCTTTAGAGAGTGACATAATGAAAAGTATTTCACGACGGAAAATAAAACATGATAAGATATGGTAGCCAATTTAATATCTTATTTATTACCCATTATCAATCTTTATTTATTACACTCGACTCGTTTAGTTGACGTTCCTGAAAGGTTGTAGTGTGCCAAACGATAACGTCACAAAGTGTTACGTCCCACTTGGCATTCTAGTGGGACGTATCACTTTGATATGTACCAAGATATTTTTAATGTAATTTCTTCACTGAAATGTATAAAAAGCAAGGGTTAATAATGTCTTTTGCACACCTTGAAATAAAATAAAAATTTGAGGGGAGTAATTAATGGTTCCTTTAAGTTAGATTATTGGAAACTATTTAAGATCCTGTATCATATTGATACCATATAAATTTACATGCTATGGAGAGCTAAGAGAAATTACTCTGCTTGATCTTGTCTCAGAGGAGTAAATGGGAAGGAGAGTGATAGTTCCCCGTAAACGGTGACGTCTGCTGTGGGAAGTCTTAATAATTGTTTTCTTTGATACCAGCGTGGGAGTGGGCGTAGCCCTGCATTAAAGAACTTGCCTGATCTGTTGTCGGTCTAGGATCAATCGCCCATCGGTCATCCAAGGCAGTACACTACACCTGGTATATCAAAGGCTGTGGTATGTGCTATCTTGTCTGTGGGATGGTGCCCATAAAAGATCTCTCGTTACTAATGGAAAAAATGTAAAAAATTTCCTCACTAAGACTGCATGTCAAAATTACCAAATGTTTGACATTCAATAGCCGATGGTTAATAGATCATATGTTGTTTAACAATACAAACTTTAGCTTTTACTTTTCTTTAATACCAGCACCCAAACCTGCAACTTGGACGCCTTCAGCTCCTGTGGCCCCTGCTGCACCTATGGCCCCTGTGGCTACTGTTGCTAAACCGTGGGCCCCTCCAGGCCCTGCAGGGGGAGGTCGCCCAGGTGGCGCTCCGCCTATTCCAACGGGGAAGAATATGTTTCGAGGCAAGGCGGGCGATGCAGTGATGAGGGTACAAGACGCCACTGGCACGGCTGGGATTCCCAAGCAAGCAATGTGTGCCTCATGTGGCAACCAGATCAGGTATTGTTTGTATAGATGGTTGTAGACACATTGTATTCATGTCATTTTAAAGGTTAACTTTATAATAAAGTAGAATTAGAATCAGACAAATAATATTTTGTCAAATTGTAGTCAAATTTTAGAAGATGCCATTACATAATATGTTTTCATTTCCAATAATGGCTATTTCAATATTGTAGACATTATTGAAAATCAAGCATTAAAATTGCTTTTTGGCTAAAAGGAAAAAACAGGATCATTGAGTTAACTCCCTTGAATAGTGATGTAGCTCATAGACAGAGCAAAACAGATGTTTATTCTTCAACTAATGAATCCTCGCAGATATTATAGTAAAGCATGCACAAACAAAATGAAATTTGCAGTGATTGGAGAAATGATTTATGAAGATATATATTTTGTAGATAAAATAGCAATATTGCACATTTGTTAAAGCAGGCTTCTTAGCTTTAGGGTTAATTTATGTAAATGATGAATTACTTAATATATATATTTAAATTTATTCTTGGCAGAGGTAGTTCTAACTCATTTGGTTTTAAAGAAGTGCTTTTCTCCCTGGCTTTGAATGACTTAGATATGTAATCAAAATGATTCTTTACAGAAGTCGTTTAGTTCTGGCTATGGGAAAAGAGATGAATAACTATAGTCCGTCCTATCCTCCTACGAAAATGTTATTTGTAAATAATTTCAGTTTGGTTTGACATAATAAGAAAAGTAAAAGTGTTTTGGAAATTATTTTTTAAAATCTTTTTGTGTGCCATTAAGAAAAAAATGTCTTCAGGAAAAAAAATAAACTTGTAGTAAATTCCATAGTATGGAAAAAGACATTTCATGTGGGAAGGACTATGGATAAGTAGTTAAATTTATTCTTTACAGAAGTCGTTTAGTTCTGGCTATGGGGAAAAGAGATGAATAACTATAGTCTGTCCTATCCTCCTACGAAAATGTTATTTGTAAATAATTTCAGTTTTGTTTGTTGTAAGAAGAAAAGAAAAAGTGTTTTGGAAATAACCAAAAAACCAACTATTTTTATGTAGAGAAAACCGGCTTATACATAAATAATTTGTAGTAAATTCCATAGTATGAAAAAAGGTGTTCCTCGTGGGAAGGACTATAGATAGAGAGGATTTGTCACAAGTATTTTTTAATATGGAAAATATCAACCGAGTTTATGTTAATCGGTTAACTAGATGAGATTTATATTTTACATATTAAAAAACATGAGTAGCGAATTCTATTTATTCTATAACACTTCTAAAATAACATTTTAATTAATTTTTTAGAAAATCACAGTACTAAAATCACCACCATCGATAATATGATGTCATCACGATAGCACAGATTAGTTTGACATCACACATTTTAAACATATCTTTGAAAATGTTATGCTCAGGTACACGGGTCTTGTTGGCTTGTAAGCAAATGACCCATCCACAGCAACACATTACCTAGAGACCTTGCAGATTTGCATGCCATTATTAACCGGGTTAATAAAGTAAATTATCACATGGGTTTATGACATGGATATCATGGGTAAGTTATAGGATAAAAGTAATTATATTTATTCTTTACAGAAATTCTTTCGTTCTGGCTATGGAAAAAGAGTTGAATGACTAGATATGTAATTAACTAGATAATGTAATTAAAGTTATTCTTTACAGAGGACCTTTCATTCTGGCTATGGGGAAGAGCTGAGACTACATATGTAATTAAATTTATTCTTTACAGAGGACCTTTCGATCTTGCTATGGAGAAAGAGTTGAATGACCAGATATGAAATTAAAGTTATTCTTTCCAGAGGACCTTTCGTTCTGGCTATGGAAAAAGAGTTGAATGACCAGATATGAAATTATAGTTATTCTTTCCAGAGGACCTTTTGTTCTGGCTATGGGGAAGAGCTGAGACAAGATATGTAATTAAATTTATTCTTTACAGAGGACCTTTCGTTCTGGCTATGGGGAAGAGCTGGTGTCCTGATCACTTTGTGTGCGCCAACCCGCGGTGTGCTCGGAAACTGATCGACATCGGCTTTGTGGAGGAGGGCGGATTCCTGTACTGCGAGAAGGACTACGAGCTCTACTTCGCACCCAGGTGCTTCAAATGTGGAGAGGCCATCATTGGGGTGAGCATCTCTTGTCTTGTCATCACTGATGGAAATCATTATAAGTGACCGAATCTGGCTCAGTAATAATACATGAGACAGAGTTATCTCCCATACTTTTCTGGAAAGGTTGTATGGCCTAAAATGCTTGATAAAAATTTTTGAAAAGGTATTATATTTATAGTTGAACTGTTTTAACACAATTGATTTTGTACCCTTCATCAAGTTACCGTCTAACTATTATATAAGATTTACATTAGTGACTTCACTTGTCTTGGATTCATTGTAAATTATCACTGTACATGGGCATAGGAAGGTGCCAAAAAGTGGGGGGCACACACACATATATGAAAACCATTGCTGCTGCAAAAAAGTGGGAGGGAGGCACATCCCCCACTTGCCTTATATTGTGTCATGGGACAGGCTGGTGATTGTAGAAAAAATGTATGGTCATTATAGTAGGTATTTATGATGATCGTAGTGCTAAGATCTTTCATGGAATGATTTCCGGGAATATTTTCATCATCATGTTCTTTGTTTCATACAGTCATGTGTATGCTAAAACAGGTCTAAATGTGCTCTTTATTTTCTGTTTCTCCAGGAGTGTGTGAATGCGTTGTCTAACAGCTACCATCCCCAGTGCTTCACCTGTTCCCAGTGCCGCAATCCCATTGGTGGAAACCAGTTCCATATCGAGGATGGAAAACCCTACTGTGAACATGGTAAGTACAGCTGAACCTACTCAACTGGCCACCTGTATTAACAGGGCAAGTTTTCGCAGTCGTTGGATATGTGTTACAAATTAACTGATGTTTAAAGGGACAGATCCTATTTTTCAAATACTAAGGCATATTTTTTTCACTATTAAAATTGTTTCTGATCATTGAAATAAAAAATTACTTATATTTTATTGTTTAGATTATCAATTTTTGTACAACCAAAGTGTTTCTGGTCATCCTGGTGTTTCTAATACAGTATATTGCCATGTATTAGCCGACTTTTGAAGTCTAGAAACACTTTCCAAAAGAAGAGAGTCGGCTTATACACGGAGGCAACAAATTGGAGCATAAAATTCCGATCGAAAATACTCCCGACCGTGACTTATAAATTTTGATCAGACCCTAAGCCTTTCACAGATTATGTAACAATAATTTGTGAACAGTATAAATAAAACACCCCATCATGCAATATTATGCAGTTTTTTGTTCTTGAATGCATTATAAGTTTGATGAATAATAATAAAAAATTACTTGTTTTATTGCCATTTCAATGGTAAAAACGTATTCTTTCCAACTGTCCGCCATCTGTGCTGGGACCAGTCTTTCATAAGATACAAAACGGTGTTTTTTCTTCAAACAAGTATTATATTTTTAATATTATTGTTTTGTTGGGAGGGTGCATTAAACTGTAAAGTGATGTCATAAATAAATTAAGCTCATTATTAACATTACCGACTGAAAAAACATAACATGAATTTCAGGACAATAATTACTCCCACTATTGTCACATGACCATGCTATATAAGAATCCAGGTCGTTTTGCCCTTATTCCTATTCGACCCCGAGTCGTTTCGCCCGTATTCCCGTTCGCCCCGAGTCATTTCGCCCTTATAAGGAGTCATTTCGCCCCTATGTATTGGGGTGGTTTTAGTATGCAAAATTTGGTATATAAAAATAATTTTACCCATAATTTTGTCGTAATAGTCACCTAACAGGCAACAAGGTTGTAGACTTAAACATAAAGTCTGAAACAAAATGTGGACAACTACAATAAATTGTTCCTACCTTTATTTTTTGTTAGATTTTACCCACATTTTGTCCAGAAAGAAATCTCGAAAAAACTATTATAATGGCATGGATTCCACATACTAGATGATAACCATGTCACCTGTATCGACTTCGTTGAGATCGCATAGGGCAAAAAACATGTAATTTTGTGCCGGCTGCCATTTTGACTTTTTATGGAATATTCTACAAGAAGGGTGAAAGGATATGACTTAATCTAACAACCGTTGAATGTAATAACATGTTATGATATAAATACAAATGTGATGACGTCATATTATTTTATTATTATTAATATTATTTGATTGTTTAAAATGTTTAAAGATACCACTAGAGATCATTGATTTTATATTAATATTTTAGAGTCTTTCACCCCTCTTGAAGAGTATTCCATAAAAAAACAAAATGGCAGACAGCAGAAAACTGCATGTATTTAAATGTAAACTGAAGCAAATGGACCTTTTAATATTTCATCATAAATATTCTTCAGCATAGATGTAAACATGACACATCAATGGATTTTACATAGGCCAATTTAGCAAATTTGCAAAAAAGCGCCCCCCCCCCCCTCCCACACACACACACACACACACACCAAAGCACTTTATAACTAATATGTCCTATCGACAATATCATTGTGTAGGCTAGTCTTTGTACTTATTAATATAAAATACATCAGGCCCGTAGGAACTGGGATGGTGTGAGGGGAGGGGTTCTTTAAAATATTGCACATAATAACATATACATATAAATGGTGTTTATGGTTGATAAAGGGTTACAAATTGATAACCTATATCTGATTTGCAACACGTAAACAAATTTATTCATCATTCACAAACATAAACATGAGGGAGAAACGACCCTGTATAGAGGGCGAAACGACCTGGCATGCGGGCGAAACAACACGGAGCGATCGGGAATAAGGGCGAAACGACCTGATACCCTATATACAGTGAACAGCTGCAGTCACGGACTGCATGATCTTTTGTTTCTGTGTGTGTGGTGAGGGATTAAACATGCCTCAACGATTTTACTTTTTGCTGTCCAGTGAATAAATTAATTACTTGTGTGTAGTGATATGTTGTTACAGCTTGAATTATTTATTTTTCTGTTATGCTTTATCAGTTCTAAATTATTTTTCACGGCATGGTAGATGTTAGCATTGCCACATTGATTGCGATCACGATTACCGTTTTTATAATAATTAAAGGGAAAACAAATATAATGAACAAGAAAAGCACAAGTCTATTTGTTGACAGTATTATTGAAATCGATACAACATACAGCTGGACAAAAGATGACTTCGGCTTATACACAAGGCCGATGATTTTGTACTAGATATTTAGGGTCAAACTAAGAGGTCGGCTTATCCAAGGAGTCGGCTAAAACACGGCAATATACGGTACCACAAAATGCATTTTTCATATTTTCAAAAAGCACATGCATCTGAGAAGATACAGTTATAGAGTCAAGTTGTGGTCTATTTTTAAGGGTATTTCAACGTCACAGACTTTTGTTTCACTATGTTGTAACGTTATCCAAATGTGTTACAGGTTTGTAGATTAACCAAACTTAGTGTCCAATTTCACATCACAGACTCTTGTTTCACTCTGTTGTAACGTTATCCACGTGTGTTACAGGTTTGTAGATTAACTAAACTTAGTGTCCAATTTTACGGGTTGAAACTAGGATCTGCACCTTTAACCACAGGGTCAGGACGTAGCCCCGTGGTAAAGCATTCGCTTTATGTGCGGTCGGTCTAGGATCGATCCCTGTCGGTGGACCCATTGGGATATTTCTCATTCCAGCTGGTGTAACAAAGGCCATGGTATTTACTACCCTGTCTGTGGGATGGTGCATATAAAAGATCCCTTGCTGCTAATCGAAAAGAATACCCCATAAAGTGATGATAGGTTTCCTCCCTCAATATCTGTGTGGTCATTAAGCATATGTCCTGACGCCATATAACCATAAATAAAATGTGTTGAGTGCGTCGTTAAATAAAACATTTCCTTCTTTAAGCACAGGGCTCAAACTCAAGAATTTGTTACCTCTGGCAATTTTTAAATGTGTCTGCTATAGGCAAATGCCCATCTAAGGCATGCAGCAATTTTAAATCAGTAACTTTTATAAGAAATATAAAAACTAAAAGTTATCCCCTTAACCAAAGGGTATTAATTTTTATCTAGCAGCACCAAATGTTTGACATGCAATAGCCGATGATTAATTAATCAATGTGCTCCAGTGTTGTCGTTAAAACAAATTTTTTCTCTTTTTTTTTGTATCTAGCAGCAAAAAACTGTGTCAATAAAGCACCTAATCTTCAGCATTTCATATCACAACTATAGCAATTGGCATCAGTGCTGCCATTAAGGTCGAACCATGAAGTAGCCATCGGGTATACCGCTATAATCCAAAATAATCTAATATACTGTTAAAGGAGTATTTCTTGGGGGGTTTCATTTCACCATGAATATGGGGAAAAAAGAAGGTATACTAGCATCAAAATGAGGATTGATGTTTTATATTCAATCATAGTTCCAACATACTAATATAGTGATTTTTTTTCAAGAGACATTTGTATTTTGCTTTTAGAAACTCTCCATTTCATATACTAGACTGGCCAATCATAATGAGCAACACAAACTAATTAACATGTGTAAGGTCAATAGTGGCAATGTTCGAGAAGCTGGCATCATTTATTACTTGCCAGGAGTTAACTGAGTTTATGCAAACAAATGCATAAAGTGTTTTGTGTGTATTTAGTTTACATATATGAGAGTGTTGATTGACTGAAATTGTGGTTGCAAGTGAACAGAATGTATGTGATTGCATTACTTGATTTCGAATTGAAATTAATTTAAATTGTATTTGGTAATATTAATTAAATAAACCTCATTTACACTGCTTGTGCTTCTATTAACTTACATGTCACAGAGCAATCAGTGTCAGTTTAACGTATGTCAAAGAGCGATCAATTTTGGTCATGATTATTTCATTGGCTGGTGTGCCACCAAAGTTGTTATGGTGACCAGGCCTGGTGCTTATAAAACTTTTAGAGTCTAGACTCGAGACACTTAACAGAGTCTGAGTGCTCCGCATGGCTCAATGGGTAGGTGTAAACCACTTGCACCGACCAGTGATGAGATGTGAATGTCATGGCAATGCCATACAAATTGTATGTGTGTGACATCATTAGAGATCGAGTCTGGACTCTAAAGGTTTTATAAGTACAGGCCCTGGTCTTCACCATGGAGCAGCCAATTGAAGGTCATCAAATCTGTATCCATCTGGTGAGAAAGACAGAAAGAAAGAAATGTTTTATTTAACTAAGCACTCAACACATTTTATTTACGGTTATATGGCGTCAGACATATGGTTAAGGACCACACAGATTTTGAGAGGAAACCCACTGTCGCCACTTCATGGGCTACTCTTTCCGATTAGCAGCAAGAGATCTTTTATTTGCGCTTCCCACAGGCAGGATAGCACAAACCATGGCCTTTGGTGAACCAGTTATGGATCACTGGTCGGTGCAAGTGGTTTACACCTACCCACTGAGCCTTGCGGAGCTCTCACCCATGCCTCTACTGGGATCCAAACCCAGTACCTACCAGCCTGTTGACCGATGGCCTAACCACGACGCCACTGAGGCCGGTCCCATCTGCTGAGAGAGCACTCTATGATACCAGAAATTTCACATGATGTTGTCTCCATCAGATGAAAATAATAGTACAGATTATTTGGCCTTTATTAAACAGTTACAGTTACTGGTTTAAGAGGCAGCCATTCATATTATCATTGCAGAAATATTTGATTGTAGGCCCTATAGATTCTGTTATCTGCAGAAATGAAGGTTTTCCAGATTTATGTGGAATTCCAGATTTTTAATAATCTGTACAGTGTTTCACGCTTTTTGTCCAAAATTTCCATATTCTCTGTCCAAAACTTATGATATAGTTTTGCCTGATGCTTTGCATATATTCTGAATTGGAGCCATCATTTTAGACTGTTGGGCAACCCTAACCCTAGGGCCAGTTTCAGTATTCGATCACCAGTATTAAAATTTATGGATTTCAAAACAAAATTTCTAAACTACTCTGTATCAGTTAGAAATGTTTGATTTTAGTATAGAACAAAGGAATGTTAGTTCAGCAACACCTCAGCACATAACAAATCATGGTTATTTGGTATGTAACATACTTTATGTATATTTCGCTCACTCTGCACTCTAACATTCAGTATACATGTAGATGTATTATGCTGGAAACCATCTAGACAAATTACCATCCAGAAAAATATCTTGGACCTAATTCACAAAGGTCTCTTAGGCTCTGCTAGACAACAAAGCATCCTCTTTGTAAGTCCTAATGCAGTGCACTGTGATGTCACAAAGTTGCGAGAGTTTAGTGAATTACATGTAGGTCCCTGGTATGGGAATGGGAACTTGCCCCTATCCAAAAGGTTCAGGCACGCCTACCACGGATTTGGCCTCTGACGGTCCCTGGTAAGGTTTATTTGACCACATACAAACCTAAATAACAACAATACTAATAACATGATTTAATCCTTATTCTTTACCTGAGAATACTACTAATGGAAAACCATTGTTCAACACGCAATGTCTGTATTGAGACATCTTGAATGTGTCTTACTTTTCCAAGCACTCTTATTTTCTTTCCATCTTCTTTTACTCTTCTGTTTTAATTTTAATTTAAATTACATCTTGTACATTATTCCCATACCCATGAAATAATAATACAGTAGTAGTAAGTAATGATGGTAGTTGTGATGATAATAATAATCATAAATGTACTATTTTCTATTTCAAAATTTATTCTTTAAATTAATTAACTTTTTCTTTCCTTAATCTTTCTTTCTTCTTTCATTCTCTTTATTTCTAGCTTTTCTGTTAAACTCATAAAACTATAAACTATGTTTTACATGTATCTATGTTCATTATTACTGTTCGATTAATGTGATACTATTCACTTACATATATATTGATGGAAAGAAATAAGGGAACACATCAAATTGTAGACCATATTTAATTCACTACTAGCATAGTAATGTCTGTATCCCATACCAAGTTGTAATGTGGGATTGAATGTCTGTACTGTTGACTGTGCTGCCTATATGTTCCAGTCAACTTCTGAAAATATGAATTGATTTTTGATGCAGTCATTATTTGTTGTTGCTATCTGTGTGATCCTTTATTTCTTTCTATCAGTATATGTACAATCACTACAATGTTTTACCTATTAAATAATTGTAAAGTAGTGATACCAGGGCCCCAACCCTGGCACTACTATATTTGTTTTCTGGGGTCAATAAAATTTATTGAAAAAAAATATATATATAATAATCACAAGAACATTACAATACCATTATGTCATTTAATTCAAGTATATTTAATTGTTGTTACAAAAAAATGATATGATAATGATAAAACCAACATAAATCATCCATGTAATTGAAAGGTGTAATGTTAAAAGTTTGTTTTTCTAACTGTATGTGGTATCCCACAATCTGTGCTCTGATGTGGTAAACATGACAATGTCAAAATGTCGTGAGGTTTTTTCCGTAGTAGTCAAAGTCAGTAGACCATAACTGGATTCGATCAACTGACCTTAATTTGTAACCTAAATGAAAAGTCATTCACCAGAGCAACTTGATGTCAAGGACTGCTCTCTGTGATAACTTTGTGTATGTAGTGAGGCTAAACATACAGTGCTTTGTTTTGTTTAAGATACCACTAAAACACATCATCGGCAGTGGCGGATCCAGAAAATCCATTATGGGGGGCCCTAGTGAAATGAGGTGGAATGCCAAGGGAACTTTGGGGGAGGTTTGCAGGGGGATCATAAAAAATGAGAATGAATATATACTCTATCAAAAAAGAAACGCATAGGCAAAATATTCATGGAATTATCTCCTTAATACAAAGTAGTATAATGTTGTTATTTATGATCGTATCAATCAAATTTGACATGAGTATGTGACAATGTTCTTGCTATGGACTGACGGCAGTGGAGGCATTTTCGTCACCAAACAGTGTCGCACGAGGGCGTTGAAATCAGTACCTTGTGTGGCCACCAGCAGCAGCAATCACTGCGCAAGATCTCCTTGGCGTAGACTGAATGAGTCTGAATCCTAGCCCATTCTTCCTGCAGTGCATGTGACAGTTGCGGAAGCGTCTGAGGCTCTGGGTCACGCTGGTGTACACATCTGTCCAGTTCGTCCCATAGATGTTCAATGGGGTTGAGATCTGGCGATCTTGATGGCCATGGCAGCACATTAATGTTCTCATTCTGTAGGAAATCCATTGTTACCCGTGCCGTATCCGGCCTGGCATTGTTCTGCTGAAAGAGTTCCCACCAGTTTCCCAAGTTCCACCCCTGTATATTCGTGCAACAGTGAACACGTAAATGTCGATGTTGACGTTCCAGGACGTGGGGGCCAACATACAGTCTCCTAGCCCGTAAACCAGCTTCTCAAAGTTGGTTCTGAATGGTTTGTGTAGACACCCTTCTCAAACCAGGTATGCGTCCAACAGTGTTCGTTGCTGTGGCAGTTCGGTGACGCAAGTGCAGAACCCAGATGTAGCGATCTTGTGCTGCAGTCTTCCACGTCTGGGTCGGTCTTCAGCTGATTGAAACTGCTGGTACCTGTCCCAGAGACATGAAATGGTGCTCTGATGGATGTTCATGTGGCGTGCGACTGCTGACTGCGATTTACCTAACTGGAGGCGGCCTATTGCAGTGTTTCGATTCGGCAGGCTTAGTCTTGGCATCTTGTAACTCGTCTATGTCAAAATGAAAATGAGGCATCATTGTGAGCATTGCAGCTTTGAATACTCATTACTACACCAGTCTTTTTCCCCGAGTTTCATGTGCATTCGCCAAAATCTGACCATTTCACACCGATTTCCTGCAATTGTTAACGTGCCACAACGTGCGTTAAATTTGTTTTAGGGTGCATTTGGGCATGCTGTCCCATTCCAAGAACATTAACAAACATGGTCATTCAGCAACATTGTACCAAAAAAAAAGTATTTTGTAAAATCAACACTTTTCTTCTTTCCCTATCACCTATGCGTTTCTTTTTGGACAGAGTATATAATAAAATTATAACTATCGCAAAATTTAGGGAGCCCAGGCCCCTGCCCCCCACTAGATCTGCCTCTGATCGGCTTTTGGATGTCAAATATTTGTTCATTTTATCTAGGGTCTCCACGAGTCCAAAATATTGGACTTGTGTACTGGAGGGTCAAGCTCGACCTAGACCCGAGTACCCAACACTTACTAGATGATAATGAGACTAAGGAATAAAGTAAAATAGCATTATGCATGTTAATACCATTTCTGAACATGGATGCCAAATCATGCCACTGTATTGCATTCCACACATTTGACTTTTTGTTTTTCCTTTGTCTCATAGCCCTTATAAGGACGTGACGTAGCCCAGTGGTAAAGCGTTCACTTGATGTATGATCGGTTTGGGATCGATCCCCGTCTGTGAGCCCATTGGGCTATTTCTCGCTCCAGCCAGTGCACCACGACTGGTATATCAAAGGCTCTGGTATGTGTTATCCTGTCTGTGGGATGGTGCATATAAAAGATCCCTTGCTGCTAATCGAATAGAGTAGCCCATGAAGTGTGGCGACAGCGGGTTTCCTCTCTCAATATCTGTGTACCGGCCTCGGTGGCGTCGTGGCAGGCCATCGGTCTACAGGCTGGTAGGTACTGGGTTCGGATCCCAGTCGAGGCATGGGATTTTTAATCGAGATACCGACTCCAAACCCTGAGTGAGTGCTCCGTAAGGCTCAATGGGTAGGTGTAAACCACTTGCACCGACCAGTGATCCATAACTGGTTCAACAAAGGCCATGGTTTGTGCTATCCTGCCTGTGGGAAGCGCAAATAAAAGATCCCTTGCTGCCTGTCGTAAAAAAGAGTAGCCTATGTGGCGACAGCGGGTTTCCTCTAAAAACAGTGTCAGAATGACCATATGTTTGACGTCCAATAGCCGATGATAAGATAAAAAATCAATGTGCTCTAGCGGCGGCGTTAAATAAAACAAACTTTACTTTTACTCAATATCTGTGTGGTCCTTAACCATATGTCCGACACCATATAACCGTAAATAAAATATGTTGAGTGCGTCATTAAATAAAACATTTCCTTCCTTCATAGCCCTATAATGTAATTGGTGGCTAGCTAGCCATATTGCAAAATGACATAATTTTTTTTTAATGAGAGTGTTCTTTTTTGCATGGGTACTCATGCCCTGCTAGACTTGGCATGTGCCCAAGTACTCGAGTACTCGTGGAGACCCTAATTATAACATGACCTGCTGTATTTTTCCATCAGCGGCAAAGGATCTTTTTTTATGCTATTTCCCACATTATGCACTTTACCACTGACAGGAAACACATATCACAGCCTATGGGCACTGGTTGGGATGGGGCAAAAAACAATCTGAGAATAAGTCTTCTGAGGGGATTTGATCCTTTGAGCTAAGCAACCCTGGCAAGTGCTGAACTAACTGAATTAGATCCCACCTTGGTGACATAATGGCTAAGCAGTATACACAGATGTCATTAAATGTGTTTTTAACGGTATGTGCTATCCTGTTTATGTCAAACTGCATATAAAAGACATCTGTTAAGTACGGCAGTACCTATATGCAATAAAAGATTATTTATGTCAAACATTATTATTTAGTTCACAAGATAAAAAATTGTTAGAGTTGCATTTATTATATGGTTAAACGAAATAAAACTTCTATATGGATACGAGTGGGACGTAGCTCAGTGGTACAGCACTCGCTTGATGTTCATTCAGTGTGGGATCGATCCCCATCGGTGGGTGCATTAGGCTATTTCTCGTTTCAGCCAGTGCACCACGACTGGTATATCAAAGGCTGCTGTATATGCTATCCTGTCTGTGAAATGGTGCATATAAAAGATCCATTGCTGATAATCGAAAAGGGTAACCCATGAAGTGGCGACAGCGGGTTTCCTCTCTCAATATCTGTGTGGTCCATAACCATATGTCCGATGCTATATAACCGTAAATAAAATGTGTTGAGTGTGTCGTTAAATAAAACATTTCCTTCCTTCTACATGGATATGTTAAAGGGGCATTCTCAAAGTTGCAAGTGCCTTGTTTTGCTATTTTTACAACATGTAGTAAACTCTATCAAGTTAATCAGTCTCTCATATAAATAAATCGAGAACATCAAAATTGTTATGCATTGCCCTTTAGTGTAAACAAGAATCTCTGGCAAAAAAATATAAAAATTAAAAATATATACATTGGATGTCCCCACAACTGGTCAAAGGCCGTGGTATGTGCTATCCTGTCTGTTGGAAAGTGCATATAAAAGATCCCTTGCTGCATTAGGGGAAATGTAGCTGGTTTCCTCTGATAACTGGTGTCAGAATTACCAAATGTTTGACATCTAATAGCCGATGTGTAATAAGGGGCAGTTCAAATATTACGTAATGCTAGTTTTGTCAAAATTAGATGCCCTCGTTCCCTCTGTAACACTCCATAACACTAGACCATACACCCCCCAAATATTACGTAATGCTTGAAGGCACTCCCTACACACTTCCATTCTCAAACAAATCATGCAATGGGTGTACCATAATTCTAATGTATTGTTTTACTATTTGAGAAAGTGCATCATACCTGTGTTAAACATTGTCACTGTGACAGCGATTATGAAAACAGCTAAACAAAATAACAGATTTTAGTAATACATTTTTTTAAACACTGTTAAATACACCCACCCCCTGTAATGCTACATAATATTTGGACCTACACCAACCCTCTCGAGCGCTACATAATATTTGAATGGCCTCTAAATCAATGTGCTCTAGTAGTGCCGTTAAACAAACATTCATTGCATGTCCATTAAAATAGCAGCCAGCTTTTTGTCAATATGAGGTTGCCATTCAAACTGATGTCAACATTATTGGGTTTGGAATAATTTAAAGTAATAATAAACATGAGTAGTAAATGAAATTATGTGTAATATATTGTGTGCATGTAATATATTGTGTGCATGTAATATATTGTGTGCATGTATGTAATATATTGTGTGCATGTAATATATTGTGTGCATGTAATATATTGTGTGCATGTAATTCAAGATATAATCTTCATAATTCACAAGAAAAAAATATATATATTGGTCATTATTCAACTTTGAGATCGTCCCCTTTAAAACAGGTCTGTGGGGTAAAGAGGAAAAGTATAACTTAGACCTGAAAACAACCTTAAGGCCCACTGTTTGGACTGTTGCCAGACGAAGCTTAAATTAAAAACACAAAACACACTGTCACCTTGGCTTAATTCCTCAAGCACGACACCTCGAAAACATCCCATTGATTGTATTCGGTTTCGTCTCTTTACGCTGTTATGTAGGTGCATTGTTCCATGTAGTAAACATAATGGGTGAGAACAAACCAGAATAAAACATACGGCTTTCAGTTGAGCAGCTAGCTTGTTGTGAAGTACCCATATAGATTTATTGCTGTCTGTTTAGTGTCTTCTTTCTGTTCCTCACTTGCTTGATTGAATGCAGCATATATTCATATTGTAAACTGTAAATAACGTAACCCCTTCTGTCCCTGACCCAGTCACTGGTGAAGTCAGAGATTGTGCCTGGGAGAGACATGCTTGAACCTTAATTGGATTATAGGCACGTTAATATGTTATCCAATCCTACATAATGTAGAACTAGAAGTTTATTCGGCTAAACCTCGGAAAGATTTTTATTATTAATTAGTTAGTAATATGTTAACTCCATGATATACAAGTCTTAAATTTTACAAGATATGTTCATGAATTGTATAAAAACCATTGGCATTGATTTTAAAATTTTAACAAGTGAATGAATGAATGAATGAATGAATGCATGAATGCATGAATGCATGTTTAATTAATTAATGTTTAATGACAATCCATCATGAAAAATATATTGGCTATCGGGCATCTAAAAAGATGCATATATAATATGATCAGAAAGAATAGCCTATATATAGGGCTGTAGACCGTGCCAAAATTACCACAGCTTTGACTCAAAAATGAGATTTCTAGCTTTTAAATAATGAATCACTTATTTGAAGCTTGTTTTGTTTCAGACTTTGCTCATATGTTTTAAATAATGTGTATTTTTTATGTTTCACACTTGGCCTCAAGGATTCAATATACTTTGTTTTGTTTAAGATGGGCCCAGATGTTTCAAACAATGTGCTTTAATTTGTTTTATGTTTCAGACCTAGCCCAGATGTTTCAAACAGTGCTCCGTTTTATGATTCAAACTTCACCCAGATGTTTCAAACAATGCTTTTTTTATGATTCAAACTTCATCCAGATGTTTCAAATGACATGCTTTGTTGTATGTTTCAGACTGGGCCCAGATGTTTCAAACAATGTGCTTTGGATGCAACTTCCCGATTGAACCTGGTGACAAATGGGTTGAGGCCATGGGACAGAACTTCCACTCGGAATGCTTCAACTGTTCAGTGAGTATCAGCTGGCCATTTTATTTTTCTCATTGGGCTATGTATGTACTACCCTGTCTGTTGGATGGTGCATATAAAAGATCCCTTGCTGCTAATCGAAAAGAGTAGCCCACGAAATGATGACAGTGGATTTCCTCTCTCAATGTCTGTGTGGTCCTTAACCATATGTCTGACGCCATATAACCATAAAATAAAATGTGTAGGGTGTGTCATTAAATAAAACATTCCTTCCTTCCTTCCTTCCTTCCTTATTGTTCTCATACTTCTGTCTGATATACGTGGACATTCAGTTGTGTAACAAGAAAATTAATGTTACTGATTTCATTGATACATTGCATTTCCCTGGTTCTAAGAATAACACTCCAAGTGCCCATCCACTTTTCTCATAGTACATCATTTATGCCATTATTTTCAATTGATCTACTTATCATAACTACTTGAAATTGTCTCATAGTTTAAAGAACCACTGCTCAGTGGTCAGAATGCATTTAATAATGAAATAGTTTTCATATTTTTATATATTAAAACATTATTTAATACATGTTTATCGTATATTTCTACTGTCTACAGCACATCTTTCCTCCAAGGTGGCTGTTATGTAAATGAAAGACTGTGGGGTGAAGTTTTAAAAATAATAAAATAGTGACATACGGTATGTATGTAACATACTCCTACTGTCTACAACATGTTTTTCCTTCAAATTGGACTGTTTTTGTAAATGATATTTTTTAAATAATACAATAGTGATGTCTCTCGTCTTTTGCAACTATTTTCAGACTTGCCAATGCAACCTGGAGGGACAGCCATTCTACGTGAAGTCTGGCAAACCATTCTGCAAGAAACATATTCGCTGAGTGCGCGGCCAAGATGGCTACCCCCAAGAGTGTCCAGATCGATGATATGCCGTGCTGTGACCGTGTGACCGCTGTAGATCTTTCTAACACTGAGTGAGAGGGCTCAGATCGCTTCCACACTATTACGTCTAGGTCTCTGTGTAACGCATGTTCTTCTTAACCGGTTTCTTCTTTCATGTGGAGATGAATCCACAGTTTGTTGTTTGTTTTTTGTTTTTTTCTTTCATTATATATCTGTAGTTTAAAAAGCATTGATTAATGTTGAGTTTTGCGGTTTTTACAGATAAGTAATGTAGATATTATGAACTGTGCTTTCTGAAACGTATGCAGAGTTGTTAGGTTGGAGTCGTGGTGTTACGTTTGAAGTTGATTTCAAACCCTAAAGGCCAGTTTTAAATATGTGAGGTTCAAACGTTGATGTATGATCATTTAAACTCCAGTTCAGAATCATGTTTCAGATCTCTGGTTTTCACAAAATATGTAGTTACATATCTGTGAAATCAACCATATTTCCTTGGATTGAAAGGTTAAAGGCAGGTTGCACTAACTGACCTACTATTACTAAATGCCTCAGTAGAACATTGCCTGAAAATATATCGCTCTCTAAACCAGACACTCCAACAATCATGCAAAACCATGTGTTTGTCATGTCCATAACATTTGAAGGGGAGAATAGATGGAAAGGTGCATTTGCCCTTTTTGTCATTATTGTAACATGGGTGGTCCATTTTCTTCAACTAGCCCTATTTAGAACTATTGGAAACCCTTTTTTGTTAACCCAGTCTTAAAATGTCTAAAATTGCATTTAAGAGCATCTGTCTTTAAAAAAACACCCCTAGGGGGAACGAAGTATGTCCCGCAACCCTCCTTTAAGTACTGTTGTCATTATGTGTGCCACTCTCCACACCACCCTCAGTTTCAAAAATTCTTTCTGATAGCTTTTGTGGATTTGTGCTTAATGTGTTGTTATGGAATTAAAAAAACAAGATTTAGTATGTCTGGGATTGATATTTGATTTTTTTTGGTGCTTACATCATCTGTTAATTTTATTTTCTGAGTGGTATTCAATATATACATACATACTGGAATTGATGTGAAAGTTTGATAAACAAAAAATATATAAAAAGTCATGAAAGACATTGTGGTACTTAAACTAACCTTACAATGGACTGAGTTTCAGACTAGTGGTTTAGTAGTTTCGCTGTGGCATCCTTATTTATAGTCCGTTGTAGTCCATTGTATATAGGTTGTTAAACAATTAAACAGGGTTGAAATTCTTTTCTGCCAAATGTATATTATTAAGTATATATTTTTATTCACATTAATAGGTTTGTGCTTCATGTCAGCTTTAGAGTATGAACTGACTAATGCTATTTTAATTGTATATAGTAGTTAAACATTATGCTATATATATTATACAAAATGTTAGAAACATGAAGCCAGAAGAAACATTTCAAAAATGTTTTTGGCATTGTAACCTTAGAAACTGTTAGGTTAAATCATATCTGTTATATTGTATTATACTGTATAAAACATTTGTATTTTAAAGGTAAATTATATTTTACTAATATTGTTTTTAAACTTACATAATAATTACTAATATAATATATGTATCAGTTGCTAGGGATGAATAACATTACTTGTATATTGTGTGTGACACACTTGGCCATCTGGTCTGCAATATTAGGCCAGCTGGAACATAACTCACAAGCATGCACGCATAAACCACACACACACACACACACACACACACACACACACACACGTACTCATTAACACAATCATGCACATACACACTTTATTTCCCATTGTTTTAATAACTCTTTGTATATATATATATATATATATATATAGCCTAAATACAAAAATATTTGCTAAATTAACAGTAAATTTTGTGCTCCGTATACAAGGAATGTAGTGTTTTATTTTATGCAAATTAAAGGTTAAAATGTTTCCAAAAGTCAAAATGTTTAAGCACAGTTTTGCATCAAATTGATCATGCTATTCTATTCACTATATTGATTAAAAGAAATCCACGTAACATATGCAATATAAAGATTGGTCAACAGTAATAAATTCAGATATACCTGTATGTCATGATATGTCATGGTTTACTGCCATTAACCAACAGTATGAAATTGGACTAGTCATAGTGTCTTGCCATCAAATGCAGTGTAAATGTAAAAGTGAGAAAGTGACAAATGAAAATAATTTTTTAACGGATATAAACATGATAACTAATACAGAGTGTATTCCATTTATTACCCATCTTTGTTTTCTTTCATGTTGTTAATGTTTATTATAGTCTGTCAAAACCATTCTGTAAACTATTCGCAGTATTACAGTAATGTTTTGTTTTAAAGGCATATTGTCACAGACCACTGACCTATTTAATGGTCTAATAAAGTATTACCTGAACAAAAATAATTTGATTTGTCCCTAAATGTACTTTATTCAACCATCTTCATAACCACCATACTCCATTTATTAATGACATTTTGTAAAAATAATTGAATTATGGCAATGGTCCATAATTCAAAAACTAAAATTGCCGAGAGGGATGGTGTGGATTTCACTCCATCATGGTTCAGTTAAGGTGATGCGATAGCTAGATTTGGTTTCCAACAATTAATGTAATTTATTTTTATTATCCATTTTCAGAGAAATAAGGTCCTTAAATCTGTGACAGTATGCCTTTAAGCACTAAATCACCCAATTGTGTGGTATGTTAATCAATGTGTGCTATTTTCTCAACAAGTAAATACGAATTTTTTTTATCCCATTATTTGACTGTACTGGTAATAAATATGTGATATGTTACAAAAATTGACTAACAGAAATATGTCCCACGTGTTGGCCGTCTTATGAAATACTTGTTGTATTGTTCTTTATATTCTATCCACATGGGTTACTGTTAGCTGTAGGAAGACAATACTGGACTGTTATAATATTTTTTAATTGTTGTAATTATTGACCAAACATCTTGGTATGTGAGTGTTGTTATATATGGATAAAAAAAATAGCAGCACCTGCATTTTTTATAATTATTATGAGTAATTTACTTAGATTAAATACAAAAGTGTGCAGTCTACTATTATTGTGCTGGTTTTAAGATTTGTACTTAAACATATATATATATATATATATATATATATATATATATATATATATATATATACCGTATATATATATATATAATCTGTCTTTCCAAAATGTTTTCAATTTGTGAAAAAAGGTGCTTCTTTAAACTTAATACATAACTTTGTTTGGTGTTTATTGTTTACGTTATTTTTACAATTTACTACCTAACGGAGCTTTTTTTAAATGGCAGTAAGTAATTCTGAAATAAGCTACTATGACTATGGTGTGTTGTTTGGCTATTAATGTAAACATATCATGTATTATAGGGAATATATGGACATATTCGCTTCATTTACATTTAGATATGTTGATGAAAATAAGTCGTCCCAGAACAGAATTGCAAAGTGCCATTTCAAAATGGTTCTAGTAGTATTACTGCTTGTAATATTGTTGTTCATTTTGTCTGGTAATTTGAGTTATTAATAAAATAGTAAAGAGTACATTAATGAGACTTAAACTTAGAAATAATTGCACATTGTCATGCAAATGTTATACAGTATATTTTATATATATGTATTGGCTTTATTTAACTACCATTTAGAATTGAGTTTTCTCAAAACTTTCTTTGCAGTAGTTTTCTTGTTTGCTTCTTTTCATGGCAGTTTAAACATAATACATAGAGTGTAGGTTTTAAAATCTATGCAAAATACTTTATAAAAAATCAAATAAAGTTACTATTATACTGTATTTGTCATTAAAGGGACATACCCTAGTTTTTAAACACTTAAGGCATATTTTTCACTATTAGAGCCATTTTTGATAACTGAAATAATACTTTACTTAGATTTTATTGTTTAGATTATCCATTTCCATACATTTGAAGTGTTTTCTATCATCCTAGTGTTTTTAATATCACAAAATGCATTTCTCATATTTTTAAAAACGTGCGTGCGTCAGAAGTAACAGTTATCAAGTCAAGTTTTAGTCTATTTTTAGAGGATATTTCACCATTTTGAAAATCACAGTTTCATGTTTCACTCAATTGTAACTTTATTCAAATGTGTTACAGGTTTGTAGATTAACTAAACTTAGTGTTAATTTTCACGGGTTGAAACTAGGGTATGTCCCTTTAAAATACTTCAGTTCATAAGTACTTAGAAAATGCTAGGTTTACAACAATAAGGCTATTTGTATCAATAGTCAGACACGAAAGGGCAACCCTTGCAATTAAGAAATTGTCACCGGCAAAAAAATTGCCTTGGACAAAAATCGAATATAGTCTGCAAAAAAACCAAAGGTGTCTGGGAAAACTAAGAACTCCATGGCATTGCCAGTTGCCATGGGCAACTGCAGGGGTTGTCTGATAAGGGTAACTGTACATGTTAAGTAAGTTTATATATTAATATGTATTATTTAATTACCCAACTTGTGGATACATGTAGACCTTGTGTTGAAATAAAATCTGACAAAACTTTGGTAACCTTGTTGTTTAAAGAAGTTAATGAATTTTTGTTTTGTTTAACGACACATCTAGAGCACATTTATTCATCATCGGCTGTTGGGTGTCAAAACAGATTCAGTTGTTAATTCTAACTTGTAGTCTCAGAAGAAACCCGCTGGATTATTGCGTTAATAGTAAATAATGTTTTATATGCACTTTCCCACAGACAGGACAGCACATACCATGGCCTTTGATATACCAGTTTTGTTGCACTGGTTGGAACAGGGAAAAACTCAGTTGGAGAATGGATCCATGATTCTATCTACAACACAAGCATCTGAAGAGAGTGCCGCTTGATGTGTGGTCAGTTTGGGGTCAGTCCCCATCAGTGGGCCCATTGGGCTATTTGTCGTTCCAGCCAGTGCACCTCGACTGGTATATCAAAGGCTGTGTTGTGTGCTGTCCTGTCTGTGGGATGGTGCATATAAAAAATCCCAGTGCTACTAATGGAAAAATGTAGCGGGTTAAATGTTTGACATCCAATAGCCAATGATTAACAAATCAATGTGCTCTAGTGGTGTCATTAAACAAAACAAACTAACTTTTATATGCACTTTCCCACAGACAGGACAGCACATACCAGTTGTGTTGGGATGGGTGTCCATGATTCGCAAGCATCTTAAGCAAGTGCTCTGCCTGAGCTAGAGCTCGCCCCTAGGAGTTGAAAGTACACCAGCGAAGATATAGTTCATCAGGTTAATCTCGGCTTTCATCGGACGGCTGCTTCTGATGAAAAGCTGGTATATATATATATTTATTACCCATATGGGCTCAAATATACCGAGTAATATTTTTTCGATCTCTGCACAGTGTGCAGATTGCTTCTACAGTCACTGATTGGCTGGCTTTAAAAAGACAAGATTTGATTGGCAATTACATACTGCCGGGACCACTTTTTGTTCATTCATGATTCCATTCATCGGTCAAACTATTACTACGAACTTCAAATATTTTTTTACGATACGAATATTTACGGAATTAAAAATCAAAATATATGTACAAATGTTTAAAAATGTTTTTATTTTATTATTTTGACTGGGGTTTTTTGGAACTATTCTTTGGTGGATACTGTTGGGTGTGCACCGGTAACGGCGCGTATGAATATATTGTTATGGCTGGTAGAGCTTGTTAGTTGTTACAGCAGCGACAACGTAAATATACTTTAAAATCGTTAAAGATTGACAATGGGTAATAAGGAGAATAACCAACTCACTACGAGGAATTACGGATTATCTGTCCCTCGTGAATTAATGCTGTAAAGCATTAATTCACTCGGGACAGATAATCCGTAATTCCTCGTAGCTCGCTAGTTATTCTCTAAATATATATATATGTATATAAAATCTGTATATTAGAAAATCGGGTGAAAAAGTGCGTCATACAAAATACATGCGGTGCATGCCTTAGTGTCGAGTCTTCGGTCATGCGTCAAGTCTCAGTCTGAATAACTGGGCTCTGTATACTCCTCATCAGCGTTACTGCATAAAATGTACCAATTATAAAGAGTGTGTTTTGTTTAACGACACCACTAGAGCACATTGATTTATTAATCATCGGCTATTGGATGTCAAACAAATGACCATTTTGACAGTTATAGAGTGGAAACCCGCTACATTTTTCCATTAGTAGCAAGGGGTCTTTTATATACACCATCCCACAGACAGGATAGCATATACCACGGCCTTTGATATATCATTCGTGGTGCACTGGGTGGGACGAGAAATAGTCCGATGGGCCCACCGACGAGGATCGATCCTAGATCGACCGCGCATCAGGCGTGCGCTTTACCACTGGGCTACGTCCTGCCCGTTACAATAATTATAAATGCCCCACGACGAGTTCTGTTGCGTAGTGTTACGTACATTCGCTGTTTGTGCTACGTTTTGCTACGGAATTCGAGCATGCGTATTTGGAATGTGAAATAGGTCTATTGCCACTAAAATTAGGGTAACAATTTGTGTCAGAAATAGGATAATCAAAGACACATTAGAACTGAACATCGCCCCCTATTTTCTGTAATTTATTTTAATATTGAAGTGTTTGGGACTAACTTTGACATGTCATACCCATTACCATAATAATGGATAGTTGCCACCATCAGTGAACATTTTAGGCCCGTGGGTCAAATATTGTTAACATAGCAACATATTCAAAATTGTAAGTAACACAAATGCGATGCTAATTGCCATCATTGCGCTTATTAGCGTTGCATTTGTTTTAACTTTCGAGTTTGAATTTGTTGCTATTTTAACAATAGTTTTCCTACGGGCCTAACATTTTCACTGAAGGTGGCAAATAGTCATAGATGGGTATGAAAAATGAAAGTTATATTTCCAATATCTTTTAAGTAATGTCATATTCAGTAAGCTTATGTTTTTTGGTGTTGTGTGTAGGGTTTTTTTCTTTTGTTGTTTTTTGTTTTCTTTCTTTTTTCTTTTTTCTTTTTATTTGGGGAGAGGCACCGATGTTATAAAGTATAATGTATTTGCTGACTGAAATGATGCATGTAGGAAGCTCCATGCTCCCCCCACCCACCACCACCTACACACCTCCCACCTTATTCCTGTCCCAATGATTGCATGTAGTTGAAAGTCTTTACATTTCAAAACAAAATATTACCGTGGCCTTTAGAAATAGTTCTTGCGGGACGCCGCCATTTGCAACTGTGATAGATCCTTTTCCACCTCCTTTAGCAAACTGAGCTTCGATGAAATGTCGGGAACTTTTGGTTTTGCAAAGTATGAGGGGGGGGGGGGGGGGGGGGCACTACTTTTTATAAACAAATGAAACACTATACAAATTAAACCCTGAAATGTGTATGCTGTTTTCTAGAGTTAACAAAAGTGAGATTTTCAAGGGGCAACTGCCACCCCCTGCCACCTCATCCCTCACCTCCGGAGGGTACGGCCCTGGTATGCGAGTTTCTAACATTGTGAACCTTTGCACCCACACCCAACCTAACTAGCCCCATCCAGCCATTAATTTTAAAAAATAAAATATTATAGTTTTTTTTAAAGCTTTTTTTTTTCAGTGCCTAAACAACTTGTACGTATTATATTTGAGCATCCATGCTTGTACATAACGAGTCGTTATTCAGCGGAGTACCACGACGTGTATGTCAATGTGTCATACAGCTCGGGCTGTTGAGTATTATAATTACACCTCTCCCGGGGATCTTTATCTACACCTATAGCATGCACACCCGTGCATTTTTTGGTCTACGGGTGCACAGTACATGGGTTGTCACTTTATTTCTTAAAGGGCTATCTCTAAAAGTACGTGCTACAACTTCGACTTATTTGTACTGAAATGCATCGTTTCTAATGCCTTCTTTATTCAGTATTGAAACTTTCTGTTCCGTGTCGTTGAAGTTAAATTTAAAAAAAAAGAAAAAAAAAAGTAAAACATATATTCTTGATTATTATCGGTAATATGTGGGACGTAACGTCCTGCTTCTGTTGACACCCTAATAATGGTTTGCTAAGACCACCCATGTATCTATTACAAATAATTGATAATTGTGTATGATACTTGACAATAAAATTTAAACAAATGATAAAATGTACGATTTTTTTTTTTTAGGCCCAATAACTCATAAATGTTTTATTTTATGATTTTAAAATGTTCGATATTTTTAAATTTATGTTTAGAAGTATAATGGATAGTCTTTTCGAGTAGTGTTCCAAAAAAAAAATAGAAGAAAATTTGCCACCCCCACCCCGCTCCTGCATACGCGCCCGATATTCTCACACAAAAAAAACCCAAATAAATAAATAAAGCAATTAGTATGGAACCTAGAGATGTTCGTCTATGAAACTGAATGGAAGTTGGCACTACAGATGTATAATGCTATCAGCTGCTAGAAGGCCACGAACACCGATGAATTCAAGCTCTGTAGAATGCAGCATTAGGAAAGAAGGAAATGTTTTATTTAACGACGCACTCAACACATTTTATTTACGGTTATATATCGTCGGACATATGGTTAAGGACCACACAGATGTGAAAGAGAAACCCGCTGTCGTCACTTCATGGGCTACTCTCTTCGATTAGCAGCAAGGAATCTTTTTATATGCACCATCCCACAGACAGAATAGTACATATCACGGCCTTTGTTAAACCAGATGTGGAGCACTGACTGGAACGAGAAATAGCCCGATGGGCCCACCGACGGGAATCGATCCTAGATCGATCGCGCATCAGGCGTGCGCTGTACCACTGAGCAACGTCTATGAATGAATGAATGAATGAATGAATGTTTAACGACACCCCAGCACGAAAAATACATCGGCTAATGGGTGTCAAACTATGGTAATGCAAACAAATAAGGTGATGATCAACATCAATATAAAAATTCCAAGATTTAAATAGAAACAGTGTAAAGAACTGTGCAAAAATACAAATATCACAGATAAATACTGACTTTTACTAAAAAAAAATCAATTTGTGCTGTATTGACCATTTTCAAAGAGAATGTTACACCCCTGCAACACGGTGAGGTTACAGCACGCGCAGGGGAAGCTATGTCCAATGCAGCATACGTTTGATCACTGTCATCTAATACAACATATGACCGCCATCTCGTGGTATATTTGCACGTTAAAACCTTACCCTACCTATGTGACCGCCAGTTGAAGGGATGTACTCTTATAGAGTTGCACAACGTTCGCCGACAGTTGACATATACACACTATCCTGAAACTGTTACAATATCACTATCATGGGCTCTACTGGCCTCTGCCACCGGCCTCGGTGGCGTCGTGGTTAGGCCATCGGTCTACAGGCTGGTAGGTACTGGGTTCGGATCCCAGTCGAGGCATGGGATTTTTAATCCAGATACCGACTCCAAATCCTGAGTGAGTGCTCCGCAAGGTTCAGTGGGTAGGTGTAAACTACTTGCACCGACCAGTGATCCATAACTGGTGCAACACAGACCATGGTTTGTGCTATCCTGCCTGTGGGAAGCGCAAATAAAAGATCCCTTGCTGCTAAAGTGGCGACAGCGGGTTTCCTCTCAAAATCTGTGTGGTCCTTAACCATATGTCTGACGCCATATAACCGTAAATAAAATGTGTTGAGTGCGTCGTTAAATAAAACATAAAACTGTTACAATATCACTATCATGGGCTCTACTAGCCTCTGCTTTCCTTGACATCCTTTATTTCTCAGAGTTTACAACTGCCTGTCCATGAGATAGTGAAGCCTCACAGAATACACATACTTCCATCTTTGACAAATTTAGGGTTTCTTTTGAAGAAAAAAAATACTTTTCTTATTATATTTAAAATTAATCTAATAGACAATTTTGTTAGAAATGATGTAGTAAACAATTTTACACTACAATCAGTCTCTGAATAAATGTTACTTATATCAGTTATTTTCACCGATTACTGAATGGCCAAAGTAATTGTAAAGTGTAATTTTTAAAAAAGTAACTGTTTTAAAAGATATATTATCAGTTTTACGAATTGTCATAGAAAGTAGATTGTTATAAAATGTACGTTTCGATGACCTTTGAAAGACGTATACAGTAACAACAGAAATTTTTTAAAAGTACTTTTAAATTTATTTTTTATTTTATTTTTATATTATTCAGCTGCTGGAAATATTAGAAAAAGAAATCATTTTAAATATATTTGAAATATTATGTTTGGCAGCCATTTTGCATTTATGTGAATTAACAAACAGTGTAATGAATACAACAGTGTATATGCTTAGAATAGCTTCATTATCCCTAACTCGTACATAAATAAAGTCCAATATATTTGAAAAATCGTGTAGATGTCAATATATGACAAATTCGCTATTCGAATATACTTTGGCGGCCATATTGGAATTATACGAATGAAAAAATTATTTACTCTGTGATATAGATTCCTCATCTCTAAATAATAAGTAAACAACGTCATGAGTTTGGCAAAATCATATATGTAGGCGTAAAATTGTCCATTTAAAGGCATTTTGGCGGCCATATTGGAATTATGCAAATTAAGGAACCGTGAGATCAAATTAGGAATTTATAAAATATCTTTCCCACCCGTCCAAAACTATTTTTATTCTTAAACAGGTTAAGAATGTTCTGTAGATTCCATAACATTACAAAATTCAATGTGCTGACCGCCATCTTGGATTTATGCAAATTAGACATATTTACCCAGGGAGGATTTTGGTTGATTTTTAGTATGCTTCAACCTTTTAACATAGAGCATCTAATAGTATGTAGCTGCAAGATTTTAGAAACTCGGGAGTTATGCAGGCCACAATTTAATGTCATACACATTATGTCTCCAGCCATAGTCCCATATGCTGATTGGTGCGGCTGTCACACATCTCTTAAAACCATATGAACATTCGTTGTCTACTGTTACATGACCTCATCTTCTACTCGCAAACATATAGGGCCAGTTTCTCGTGCTCGTGCTAAGTAACACCAGGTTATCGTATAACCGTAGGTTAACCCGGGGCTACGTAACACGCCGAAAACCTTAGCCTGTAGCCGTGGACTGGCGGCTTTTCACATGCTTGGGTTCTAGACGTGTTACGAAAACCATGGATTTTGCATGGATTATCTGAAGAGTTAGCGGAGTGCATTTGAAAGTGGGGGACCGGCCTCGGTGGCGTCGTGGTAGGCCATCGGTTTACAGGCTGGTAGGTACTGGGTTCGGATCCCAGTCGAGGCATGGGATTTTTAATCCAGATACCGACTCCAAACCCTGAGTGAGTGCTCCGCAAGGCTCAGTGGGTAGGTGTAAACCACTTGCACCGACCAGTGATCCATAACTGGTTCAACAAAGGCCATGGTTTGTGCTATCCTGCCTGTGGGAAGCGCAAATAAAAGATCCCTTGCTGCTAATCGGAAGAGTAGCCCATGTAGTGGCGACAGCGGGTTTCCTCTCAAAATCTGTGTGGTCCTTGACCATGTGTCTGACGCCATATAACCGTAAATAAAATGTGTTGAGTGTGTCGTTAAATAAAACATTTCTTTCTTTCTTTCTTTCTTTCTTTCTTTGAAAGTGGTGGTCACTGTCAGTACAATTGTCCGGGGTGGTGGTGAAAATTTTAGTCCCCCAAAGGGCCGAAATTGTTAAGAATTTCGGGGACATGTCCCCCACCGACCCCCACCCCCACATAATTATTTTTAATGTTCAAGTGTCCAAATGCGACATTTCCAACCTTCCTAATACAAGAACCATGGAAAGGGGTGGCCCCCGCGGCTCCACTATGTTGTGGTCTCTGGTTTTCTTCGCTTGGAAGGTATATACACCATCGTATCCATTACATGCATGTTACATCTTCACAATGGCTGAAACTGGAGGTGAAAAACTTCTGTGAAGATGACAAACTTCTGTGAAGATGACAAACGTCTATTGATAGATCTGATTAATACAAATATTAAAATAATTGAAAGTAAAAAAAAAAATATGAAAACACATTTAGTGAAACAAAATGTATGGCATGAAATACTTTAAAAATTCAATAGTCAGTCTTCCGTAAAACAAGATCTGGGACAACTGAAAGAACTTTGGAAACGTTTGAAGTGCAAAGCCAAAAAAGATGTATCCCAGCTGAAGAAACATCAGAAAGGGACTGGCGGTAAATCACCTATGGCTGACATTGACATGAGCTATACAATTCAAGGCATGATTCCTGGTGAATTTGTGGAAATGGTTAATCCATTTGATGATGACAGCGCCCTACATACAGAGGAGTCTGCAAATGTACCGTATGTTAAACTATTATAAGTATTAATTAATATCTTATCGTATTATTTCAGATGTCCACTTACGAGATCGATTGAATATAAAGCCGTTGGTCGCGTTAGCCGATACCGTTTTAAAAATTCAACATCATCATACATGTGTAATGGTTTCAAACGGTCCCTGAAAATACGTTCACGCCGCATGGCCCGCCGATATTGGCGTAAAAAATGATTACCGTGCCAAAATTGTTCTATCTCAAGCAAAAAACCCACAGAAAAACCAGCTCGATAGCAGGTTTATCGCGCAGTGCAATTGTAACCTGGTGTTAGCCTGGTGTTATTGAAATCCGGGCACGTGAAACGTGCAATCTAAATAACCCATGGGTTAACCTGAGGTTAACCTGAGGTTTCCATAACCCTCTGATAAACCCGGTACGAGAAACTGGCCCATAGAGTTATTGGCTCTTTCAATATAATCTTGTCTGCACTCCCCTTCGCAGACACATAGAGCTGTACATTCAAGCGCTGCCTTTTTGCACTTGCAGAGTTTCACACAGTCCTTCTTACACTTGCATGCCACTTAACTCAGGGCAGCTTCGGGTAGACTTGTCCAGTGTGGTTCATACTTCCCCTTGTCATTCTTTGTCCAGCCTCACTCGGTAGGTGATGGTAACTCTGGCGCCGGTAGCAAAACCTGACCCCATACATAGCCACCTTGGTAGGCCGCTCTTTAGACATGTTCCTCTAGTGCTGCTTTGGTTGCGGGGATCAGATTGACATTGTTCCTTTTTGCGAACAGTTTCTTTCGTATCTTGTCAATGTCTGTGGATGTACTGGTTCTGTCATACAATAAGATAACAAAGCATTCGATTGTGTGTATAACATCTGTTATATCACGTGGTATAACAACTTCAGTAGTGCCTCTGTGAGTTCTGGTAATATGGTCCATATTGCCCAAGCAGTCACTTTGCCATGAACACGACATTGTGTCGCAGCCAGTCAGAGCGTGGAACATTGGCAGAGCTCTTACTTTCTCTTCACCAATACCAGCTGCAGATATGTGAGCTGCAAGATACCGAAAGTTCTTCCCTGTTCCGAATGCTAGCCACAATTCATCATCCGGCTGCAGCTTTTGGACTACTGATACAGCTAGCACCACGACGTCAGTATCAACAGTACGGATAAGTATCTTGTGGTGGCCATGTCGGGCTGCGTGGTATGCATGTAACATCATGCGACTGTCCGCCTCTTCATGAGTGCATGGGGTGAGCAATTCCAGGTCTGGTAGTGGGGCCTTGCTGAAAACATCATCTCCATCGGTGGTAACAAGCTGCTTGTCCAACAAATCGAACCACTGGAGTAGAGTGTCTGATAAAAATGTGAACAACTCTGTCTTGTTGTTGTCCACTCTCAGGAAGTTCTGCCAGTTTCTCGGTATTGCTGCGGCGGCGGCCACCACACGTCTTCGTATCCCTTTCCCACATTTTGTCATAGCACTGCCTTTCAATGAATCGGTAATGTATCTATCCCAAACGAGGTCCAGGCGTGACACAGTTTCAAACTTTGTGCGGGTATACGGGATGAAATTGTGTTTGGTACTGTCGTCAAATGTTTTGGCTGTAGCTGGACTAAGCAGTTGTACGATGACGGCTCCATCAAGAACAATGCAGGTTGACGAGGGAGCCGTTGGTGCAGCATCAGAAATATCTTCCAAGCAGATGACAAGATCACTCTGAGCCGATTCGAATTCCTCCATTTTCAGAGAGGGACGGTGGACATGCTTGATTTTCATGTTGAAAGAACTCTTGAAAGTGTCCATCTCTTGTTTGGCAACCAATGTATATTCGGGAGGGATGACAGTTGTTGTTTTCCTTTGTCAACAGTTTTAACAGCTGAAGAACCAAACACATTGAGCTTATTTCGATGAAGGGTATCATAAATTGGTTTGGTCCTTTTAACTAGACAGTCTGTGGTGAACGCTTGAAACTGCTCTTGGCCGATCCTCTTTGCATTGCGGACAGTGCCAGTTGCATCAGGGCATGCAATTTCCTTTTTGTCAAGAACAATCAGTTCTGTACTTTCTTCATTAAATGGGTTACCGAGATATTCTATCACGCTGACAAGAGAATGTACATCTTTGGCAAATCTACTTGTCTTCCACAATGATGTTGCCCTTCTTCAAATTCTTCTATCACCCTGGCAACTTCTGGTCCAGCAACCATCCAACAGTAAGGCCGACTGCCCCACCATCCCCTTTGATACTAGCGTCATTTTGCTCATGCGACTGGTTGATTCGGAGCGATGAGAACACCTTCTTCGTCTTCTGTACCGTGAATCGTCCTGCATTGAATTCCCTGGCTATAGCTGGGTGTTTTGTAGGGAGTTCTGCCATGTCCTTCAGGTGAACAGGAATCCATCTTGCACAGTGACTATGATCTAATGCATGAAACCAGGGTGCCAGTTCAGTCCGTGCGTCAAGGTACATCTCGAAAGACGCCTCTCGTAGAGTCGTAAAGAACGCACGAACACAAGTACCAACAGCTCAAGGTCCAACAGGTTGATATGAGACTATATTGGTTGCAAATATTTTAAGGTCACTTTTGCTAGTCTATGGCCCAATTACATTCTTTTGATATATATATATATATATATATATATATATATATATATATATATATATATATATATCGATCTAATATAGCCTGTTATGTCACAAACACCACACATATTTTCTTTGAAACCACTCTTGATACTATTCAGAATAAAATACAGATTTAAATGAACAATTGCATCATTAGAACCTCTAAAATATTCTCAAGGCAAGTATATGTTCTGTGTTACCCATCTATAGTCACTGTTACAGAGGAGACCGGCCTCGGTGGCGTCGTGGTTAGGTCTACAGGCTGGTAGGTACTGGGTTCGGATCCCAGTCGAGGCATGGGATTTTTAATCCAGATACCGACTCCAAACTCTGAGTGAGTGCTCCGCAAGGCTCAATGGGTAGGTGTAAACCACTTGCACCGACCAGTGATCCATAACTGGTTCAACAAATGCCATGGTTTGTGCTATCCTGCCTGTGGAAAGCACAAATAAAAGATCCCTTGCTGCTAATCGGAAAGAGTAGCCCATGTAGTGGCGACAGCAGGTTTCCTCTCAAAATCTGTGTGGTCCTTAACCATATGTCTGACGACATATAACCGTAAATAAAATGTGTCGTTAAATAAAACATTTCTTTCTTTATATATATTAGTCATCTTAATGGGGTTTCATCTGTAAATTACATTATTTATCATTCCTAAAGATATATTGAACTTTATGAGTGATTTCAAATGCAAAACCATGTTAAAATTATTAATATTTAAGCAGGTTTGAAAAATGGCTGCCACAACTAACAAAGGCAACAATCGGGATGGCTCAATACCCAGATTTTTTTCTACATATAATTGTCTACAAGTATATCAAATTTGGTGCTTTTATCACAAAATGCACAATTGCTATGCCGCTGTACTATAAAAATTAATTGTGAACAAACAAATTCTATTGCAATTTGTTTTGGGCCCAACCCTAATTTTGACTAGACTACATCGTATACGGTATCCCGACAAGACCCCTCCCCATTCACACACACACACACACACACACACACACACACACACACACGGTATTTTAAATACATTCTTGTTACCGTCCGCTTGCTATATGAATATACATGTATATACACAATGTGTGTGTGTGTGTGTGTGTGTGTGTGTGTGTGCTCTAATATTGAATACTACTAAAGTATATTAGGTATGTATGTCTCTTGCATGAACAGGCCACAAAAGGTAATGACGCAATCAACGCATGAGTGATCAGTTATATTTAGTAGCCATTGTAAGCTACCCGACAGTTATGTTCTCACTCCCCAGTACGCACTCTACAGTCTGCCGAGGTCCGTCCGTGGATGTCTAAAAAATATTTTTTTACATATTTTGAGGCAAAAAAACGTGTAGTGTAGTGTAGTGTTGTATATATTATAGTGTAGTATTTGTATATTGTAGTGTAGTATAGATCATATTGTAGCGTACTATTGGTGTAGTGTAGTATTATTATACTGTAGTGTATTGTGGTGTACTGTAGTGTAATAAAGTATAGTATGGTGTAGTATGTATATACAGAATTTCACATACGTTGTTTTTGCTTCCTATTTATTGCACGAGTTTATTTTGAGCAAGAATTACATATGTATTTGTTGATTCAGATGTTTGTTCATGTAATTAATGCATATTTATGTTACTGTTACTGCAGATAAATGTATATTATATTGTTATTTTTGCTCTGCCCATATTCGGGTGTTATGCAAATAAATTATTCTTATTCTTATTCTTATATACCACGAGACCGTGTAGCGGTCGAGTGGTATGTTCTTTCGCAAAATAAACGAGTGCAATAAATAGGAAGCGAAAACAACGTATGTGAAGTTCTGTATTTATTACATACCTTCTTTTATGTTTTATGTCACGGGGATTCTATAATTCCCGTAACTGAATAGAACACGATTATGAAAATATCTCTCCTAACTGTATATCTATTAGATCTCTCTGTAACAGGCTGTTAAACCCTAGTATGGCTCGTCTCTAGGTATGATCAGAGATACGATCTTATATAAAGTATATATTATTATAGCACGTTTAGCTCACTAGAAACACAACAAAACACAATACACTTTGGAATCTGTATTATCCTACGCTGACAAATGTACAGCCGTAGTAGTTAATTAATAACAGCAATAATAACAACCCAGAACTGATCACTTAATTAGTTAATTTCTAGGTGTCTAGTTACACAATATGCGAATCACTTCACCGTTACACCACACCCACACGTGTGATAATTGAGAAACGCTTCCAGGAGAAGTTAATTAATAAAGGAATTACAACACCATTCATAACTGGTTAATTCTTAATTAACCTTTACTACTCGTTCAGTAACGTGTAATAATTTAGGAACGCTTCCAGGGGAACTTAATTAATAAAGGAATTACAGCTCTATTCCTAACGGGTTAATTTTTAATTAACCCTAACTACTCATTCAGTAACCTTGTGACACAGAATTAATACTGGTACCTATCACAATAAAGACAATAACCTACAGTTTACCTAGGTCGTCTAGGATGACTGGCTAAGCTTTATATTACCAAATACTCGTATAATGTTAGAACAAAAAGTCTACGATTTACTTCGTCAGATGACCGAAGACACTGTCTAAAGAATATTGGTATAATACAGTATTAAAATATTTAAAGTCACATCAATCACATCAAGGTTATACACAGAGCAGAAATGATATTTACCAAAGTCCAAACGGACTAACGTTCCCAGGAAGCTTCCTTTTCCGTTTCTCCTCGATATCTCTAAAAACTAGCTATTTATTATAAATCAGAATTCGCCTGGGGGTACAAGGCGGTACCTCCCCCTATCATCTGATATTCCAACTCTACTAGAGTCGGTATATTTCTCTCTGATCGTCAGTCTGGCTGTCGCCAACCGCGAGCAATCTCCTGGCCATAAACAGCACTACCGGAGAAATTACGTAACTACTAGCCACATGGCCTCCGCACCTGGCTGGGTGTGTATTAGGCGTACCGATCGAGGACCGTCGCGCAGAAGTATTACGTAACAAGTTGCCCATCTGGGCTTAAGTGCAATGAAACTGCACACGGCCCTCTAACACAATTAAAATCGCCACAGGCGAAACAAATTTAAGAGCATGTACCGTCACATTTTACAAAAACGGTTTTTAATTTAACGTCATAACAACACTTTGTTAAATCTATGATCAAAACTCTTTTAACGTCAAGAATCATACTCTGCGGCAGCCTTGTGTAATGTTTCAATTACGATATGACGTCATTTGTAAATCATATATGACGTAAGTAAATAAAAGGCACTAACTGCAGTAAAAAGAAAAAGGCAATTCCCCATTTAAAAGTTCCGATTCAGATTGCACATATGTGCGATACAGAATAAATTTATGACAAGGTTTCAAAAGGCCTTTATCACTATAGTACGATTGAATAAGTATGTAATAAAGTATGGTATGGTATGTTGTGTTGTGTTGTTGTGTTCTGTTGTATTCTGGTATGGTATGGTATTAGTACACTGTAATGTAGTATAGTATCAGTATAGCATGGCATGGCACAGCATAGTATTAGTATAGTATAGTATTGTATGGTATGTCAAGGCGTGGTGTAGTGTGGTGTGGCATGGCATGGCATGCTATTCGATGCTGTGCTGTGCTGTGCTGTGCTGTCCTGTACTGTGCTGTCCTGTCCTGTGCTGTGCTACGATACGCTACGGTACGCTACGGTACGATACGATACGGTATGGCATTGTATAGTATAGGAGATTACAGTATAGTATATACCAGTATATAGATATTATTATACGAGCGTGTGTGTTGTACTGATTTTACGAAACGAGTGTCAGGATTATTGTATTACCTTAGCGATAATATAATATTTTGGATACTGTGGATAATAAAGAAATTATTACACTCGTGTGTGAATTGTACTTATTTTACGAAACTCAGGATCCATGTATTACCCGAGCGAGACACTCGTTTCGTAAAATCAGTAGGACACACAAGCTCGTATATAACAATCTCTATATATTATATTCAATATTATACGACATTACACCACATTACATGTTACACTTCGTCTAGTTTGCACTTGTCCTAAAACCACGCCACTGCACAACTCGGTCATGTGGAACCGAGCAATGAACTTTGTAGTCTCTATAGAAACTGATGATCGCAAGTCGAATGAATAAATAAATCACAGCCGTCTGATCTCAGTATTGCATATCCTTTGTAAAGGAATAACAGTGATAGTCCGATCTGTTCCTCGCAACAAGCCAATACTTAGCGTACGTCATTATAACGGCTACGACATGGCTGCTGGAAAGCTGTTCAGAAATGTCTTGGGAAAAGGAGCAAATCTACTTAAAAGCAAAAGTAAGTAAAGACTAATTAATAAAATATTTTAATTTGATATTCTTATATCACTATATGGATTTTTTTATTTTATTAGTGTAACAAAAATTGCAGTTGCCAAGCATGGAAATAATTTACATCTTGCAATGACTCCTTATTCTATTTTACTCGTTCCAGCCAGTGCACCGCGACTGGCACATCAAAGGCCGTGGTGGTGTGTACTACCCTGTATGTGGGATGGTGCATATAAAAGATCCATTGCTGCTAATGCCTACCTCACCGTGGTGCAGGGGTGTAACATTCTCTTTGAGAATGGCCAATACAGCACAAATCCCCTTGTTTTCTTCCAGATAAAATTGAAATTTTGAGTAAAAGTCAGTATCTATCTGTGATATTTGTATTTTTGCACAGTTTTTTTACACTGTGTTTTTATTTAAATCTTGAATTTTTATATTGATGTTGATCATCACTTTATTTGTTTGCATTACCATAGTTTGGCACCCAATAGCCGATGTATTTTTCGTCCTGGGGTGTCGTTAAACATTCATTTATTCATTCATTCATTCATTCATTCAGATCGTTTTTGCCCTAATATGAAGATGTGCTCCAGCATTCGGGGAGGAGGAGCAATAGACCCCATGACCCTCTGACCCCCTGTTTTCGTAACCTTTTCTCTAAACCAAACAAGGTACACAGAATGATGGTGTCAATACTGGTACAGCAAATGAATACTTCTTAAGCGGTCATTGAAAGCATCCATGAAATAACGTGATAGACAATAGCTAGTATTAAAACAATTCACAGGGAAAATGTATTTTTATTCAAATTTGTAAATCTACTCTGTTTAAAAGACATTTTGTTTTTATTGGCATAGGAAGAGGGGACAGAAGGGGCCCTTAAGGGGGGTGTGTCTCTCACTTTTCAAAGTGAGGAGGCAAAATGCGTTTATGTTCAGGTCACCCCCATTTTTAAACTTTATATTTCTGAAATTCTGCTCGAATTATATATATATTATTATATATATTAGATACTATTTGGTGTCTTTGATGTTCAACAAGAACATTATTTCTTTTTCTTACACACCCGCTGGTGAGAACATCATTCGTTATTTTTTATAAAACTTTTAAAGTCTAGACTCGAGACTCTAATCGACTCTGAGACACTAATGTCATGACAACACCATACAAATTGTATGCGTGTGACGTCATTAGAGATTGAGTCTGGACGTCCTTGCACAGATACATAGTTCTGTGCCTGAGTACTCGAGTACCCGTGGAGACCCTAACACAAACACATCCACACGCATAATCCGGATTCTCCTTTCACTGACACCCAATCCATTGTGTAAAGACTACGAGAGTTGGGTTGCACAACATCAATCGATCGCTGTTGAATTCAGTAGACCATAACTAGACCCCACATAACATAAAACCCCGCATAATTTTAGAATTGCTTAAAAATTAAAAACAAAACGACGATTATTGTGGGAGGGAGTAGTCATATATATATATAAACCTCAACAGACAAGGAAATTGCAAAAAGACTGGAACCTCAACAGACAAGGAAATTGCAAAAAAATACTGGAACTCGATGATAGAATTGAAGTATCAGCAAATAGAGATCCATTCATAACACTGAAAGACCATAAACCGGATTTCAACAACAAGCCGACATGCAGACTAATCAACCCAAGCAAATCAGAAATTGGCATTATCAGCAAGCATATTTTAGACAAGATAAACATACAGATTATCAAGGCAACCAAAGTGAACCTGTGGAGAAACACAAGCAGCGCCATAGGATGGTTCAAAAATATCCCAGAAAAACATAAACACGCATTTATCACCTTTGATGTGTGTAACTTCTACCCATCGATATCAGAAGATCTCCTAAGAAAAGCACTCGACTATGCATCAACATTCACTAATATTACACAACAGGACCAAGAAATTATTATCCACACAAAAAGATCACTCCTGTACCACAAAGACTCACCATGGATAAAGAAAGACACAAACAACATGTTTGATGTGACAATGGGTTCATATGACGGAGCGGAAACCTGTGAGCTAATAGGTACATACATGCTTTCGCTGATTGCATCAAAATTCAAAGATGAAATAGGACTATATCGCGACGACGGTATTGCAGTATGTAAAGCCACCCCAAAAGAAATTGAAAAAACAAAACAAGAAGTCAACAAAGTATTTCAATCAAACGGCCTAAAAATCACAATAGAAGCAAACAAGAAAATCTTAAACTTCTTAGACGTAACCTTCGACCTCACAAATGGGCACTTCAAACCATACATGAAACCCAACAACAAATTATTATACGTCCACCATCAAAGTAACCATCCTCCGACAATACTAAGAAACATCCCAGCAAACATCAACAAGAAACTAACAAGCATCTCATCTAGTGAAGAAATATTTAAGGAAGCCATAGCCCCCTACCAAAAAGCAATCACAGAAAGTGGATACGATTACAAACTTACATACAACCCGCAACCAAATCAACCTTCAAGACGAAAGAACCGAAAAAGAAACATCACATGGTACAATCCTCCATGGGACTCTAACGTCAAAAGCAGCATCGGGAAAAAGTTTTTAAACACAATCGACAAATGCTTCACCAAGAACCACCCATTACACAAGATCTTTAACAGGCATACACTCAAACTTAGCTGCTCATGCATGCCAAACATAAAAAAACACCATCTCATCATACAACAAGAAAATACTCTCTGATGCAACAACGACGCCAGCACAGCAACCAAAAAAAAGAGTGCAACTGTAGAAAGACACCCGAATGCCCACTCGACAAAAAATGCCTCCAATACAACGTGGTGTACCAAGCAACAGTGACAACAAAATCAAACACAGAATCATACGTAGGGCTAGCAACCAATTTCAAAGAAGGATACAGAAACCACACGGCATCCTTCCAACATGAAAACAAAAGAAATGAAACAGAGCTGTCAAAACACATATGGAACCTGAAGGACAATAAATAAAACCTGAATTCTCAAAACTTTCTTGGTTACGCGATATAGTTGTCGAGAATTACGTCATACATCAACTGATGTTGTGACGTCATCAGTCGCAAACGTTTTTAACAGTATTCGTTAATATTGCCTGAAGAGTGTGGTCATTATTTGACCATACGAAACAGAGCTGTAGCAATAAAACGATGAAGAACTACTGAAGTCTGGAATTATTTAATATATATATATATATATATATATATATATATATATATATATATATATATATATATATATATATATATATACACACACACACACACACACACACACACATATTGTCCCCTTGGAATTCATGTACACATCACTAAGGGAGTTAAGCCAGTCAGTTAATTTAAACACCATAATAACTCGAAAACAATATATTACAAAATAATATATTAATATTCATATATGCGATTGTAATTGCAACAAATTATTTAAATTAGACCATACAGTTCTTGATTGTCGGTATTTATTTCAGTACATGATTGTGGTACAATACCGGTATTCTGCATATTGTATAATACACATTTACAATATATACTGACACACAATGAAAACGCAAAACTGATATTTTTCAATATTTTGTTGTGATTAATGAAAAATATATTTATTGGACTTAAAATAACAATTTATGAGAGGAAGTCATTGATTGGTACTTTTGTCTGGGTTTTAATCCTGGTTTTGTTCACGTTACACATACAATAGCAGAAACACAAAATGGTGTGAAATGCGTTCACTACATGCTCAATCATGCTGCATGCAATGCACGTGAAATTCCAGTATGTAGACACATAAAAGTCACGTAACGGTGTCATATTCTTTGTCACATTAAGAATGCCACGACTCAGAGAAGAACAAAGGGAGCGAGCGTTGGGCATGGTTCAAGGGGGGACTTCGCAAAGCCAACTTGCTAGGACCTTCAGAGTCCATCCATCAACTATTGGACGACCAGTTGAACGTCATCAACAGACCGGGAGTGTCCATGATCGACATCGACCTGGTCAACGTCCCGTTACGACCCCATGCAAGATCGGCAGATTCAGCGACACCACCTCCGTGACCGGTTCAGAACTGCGACGATGACAGCAAGCAACACGATAGGACGTCATGGAAGGTATATCCATCCGATGACGGCCATCCGTCGACTCAGAACGGCTGGACTCCGATGCAGAACTTTTCGATTACGAATGCAACTCGATTACTGATGATAACTGGCCATGTTTCCATGTGAATGTATCTCATGAGTACCAGTCATTAATCCATCAATTCATTAATAGTTTGTCGTTATTTGCAATGAAACGTTTTTGCGTTTTCATTGTGTCAGTATATATGAAAATTATTATATAATTCGTAAAAAAACAAACAAATAATAAATAAATAAAAATTAAAAATTAACTAACAGTGTTGCATCAGCATTTTACCGGCCTCGGTGGCGTCGTGGTTAAGCCATCGGTCTACAGGCTTGTAGGTACTGGGTTCGGATCACAGTCGAAGCATGGGATTTTTAATCCAGATACCGACTCCAAACCCTGAGTGAGTGCTCCACAAGGCTCAGTGGGTAGCTGTAAACCACTTGCACCGACCAGTGATCAATAACTGGTTCAACAAAGGCCATGGTTTGTGCTATTCTGCCTGTGGGAAGCGCAAATAAAAGATCCCTTGCTGCCTGTCGTAAAAGAGTAGTCTATGTGGCGACAGCGGTTTCCACTAAAAAAAAAACAGTGTCAGAATAACTATGTGTTTGACGTCCAATAGCCGATGATAAGATAAAATAAATCATGTGCTCTAGTGGTGTTGTCACGGGGATCCTATAATACCCGTAACTGAATGAAACACGATTGTCCAAATATCTCTCCTAACTGTATATCTATTAGATCTCTCTGTAACGGGCAGTTATACCCGCTGTGGCTCGTCTAGGTATGATCAGAGATAAGATCTTATATATAGTATATATTATTATAGCACGTTTAGTTCACTAGAAAACACAACAAAAACACAATACACTTTGGAATCTGTATTAACCTACGCTGACAAATGTACTGCCGCAGTAGTTAATTAACAACAACAAATAATAACAACCCAGAACTGATCACTTAATTAGTTAATCTCTAGGTGTCTAGTTTACACAATATGCTAATCACTTCACCGTGACACAACACCCACACGTGTGATAATTGAGAAACGCTTCCAGGAGAACTTAATTAATAAAGGAATTACAACTCTGTTCCTAACTGGTTAATTTTTAATTAACCCTTACTACTCGTTCAATAACGTGTGATAATTGAGAAACGCTAACACACACACGTGTGATAATTGAGAAACGCTTCCAGGGGAACTTAATTAATAAAGGAATTACAACTCTATTCCTAACTGGTTAATTTTTAATTAACCCTAACTACTCATTCAATAACGTGTGATAATTGAGAAACGCTTCCAGGGGAACTTAATTAATAAAGGAATTACAATTCTATTCCTAACTGGTTAATTTTTAATTAACCCTTACTACTCGTTCAATAACGTGTGATAATTGAGAAACGCTAACACACACACGTGTGATAATTGAGAAACGCTTCCAGGGGAACTTAATTAATAAAGGAATTACAACTCTATTCCTAACTGGTTAATTTTTAATTAACCCTTACTATCCCTACAGTAACGGGTGATAATTGAGAAACGCTTCCAGGGGAACTTAAGTAATAAAGGAATTACAACTCTATTCCTAACTGGTTAATTTTTAATTAACCCTAACTACTCGTTCAATAACCTTGTAATACAGACTTAATACTGGTACCTATCACAATAAAGACAATAACCTACAGTTTACCTAGGTCCTCTAGGATGACTGGCTAAGCTTTATATATATAGAACAGTGAGCCTACAGAATTACTGCGTCAGATGACCGGCAGAACCGTCTAAATAATATTGGTATAATACAGTATTAAAATAGTTAAAGTCACATCAATCACATCAAGGTTATATACAGAGCAGAAATGATATTTACCAAGTCCAAACGGACGAACGTTCCCTGGAAGCCTTCCTATGTTTCTCCCTGATATATCTAAAATCCTAGCTATTTATTCAAAACACTCAGAGACAGCGACTATCGCCTGGGGGCACAACGCGGTACCTCACCTATCATCTGATATTTCCACCTCTCCCAGAGTCGGTATATTTTTCTCAGATCGTCAGACTTAATGACGCCTAGTCGCCAAATCACGGTTGTGAAAACCGCACTCGCGGAGGTATTACGTAACTACTGGCCACCTGGGCTTAAGTGCATATGGAACTGCACACGGCCCTCTAAAACAATTAATATCGCCACAGGCGAAAACAAAATTAAGTGCATGTTCCGTCACAGGTGTCGTTAAATAAAACAAACTTTACTTCTTTTTTAATCAGCATTTGTTATGATGAATCTTATTTGAAGAATGCAGGATGTTGCATTTCAGGACATCTAGGCCAAGTTCAGCCAGCGAACGTTTTGCTAACGTTCGCGAACTATTTGACTGGTTCCCGACATGGCCATTTGGTTTAACGTGAAGCGCATAAACCAGTTTAGCGGACGTTCTTCTGCTGTCTGACTGAACACAACCCTGGTTTTCACAATTTTCCAATGGAGCATTCGCCTGAATTCCCCTAAAATTCATGTATTAATTTAACGTAAACACAGTGACATGAAAATAATACAATGCAAAATTACATATATTATTTTTTTTTATTAATATTAATTTTTGCTATTGGTGACCTAATTGTAACGCACTATTTGATTAGAGTATGCAGTTGTTCATTGTACGTAATTATTTGATTGGACCACGGGATTTAGTATATGGCTGTGGTGTTTATCTATTAAGCATATACATATCTATAAAAATGCATTTAAAAAGTGTTGCATTTACCAGCATTTGTTATGATGAATTTTACTTGTAGAAAGAATTTCAGGACATCTAGTTCGTTACAACCACGAACGCATATATGAATACATGTATTTCTTTTTTAAAATTGGTCAATTTGCAATGTATTATTTTCAAGTGATTATAAAGGACACTGTGTTTAAAAATTTTAATGAACTGGTTTGACTCCTTGATGACGTGTATGAATTCCAGGGCTGTCCGGAGGGGGGATACTCCTTCCAAAATGTAACATATAGGAGACATATTCACAAAACATGCTAATATAAGTTTACGTTTTCTACTAGGAGTATTGTATGGACAAAAGAAAATTAAATATGTATACTTAAAACTATATTAGTTGTACCGTTACTAGTAATACGAATTGTGGTTGTAGATTTAGGTTTACGTTTAAAATTTGGTTTGCGATGTTTTGTCAAAATGGTTCCAGATGTTCTTCGTAAGTAATTATTTTGGTACATGTAACATGACTGTGACGTTAATATATTCAACGTACACACACACACACACACAGAGGGAGAGATGTGTATTGATAGAGAGGGGGGGGGGGGGGAGAGGAGACACACACACAGGTTAAATTTACATATTCCTATTACACACACACACACACAAACGCATGCACACACACACACACACACACAAACGCATGTGCACACACACACACACACACACACACACACACACATACATGTATATATATAATATATTACATGTATAAACATTTATACATCGTGAAAATGCGTTAACAATTGCATTTGAGGAGAACAAGTTTTCAAAATATTCCTGGAGAGCACTAAATATCCACGAGCTTTGCGCCCTCGATTTTTCAATCCGCACCCCCCCCCCACACACACACACACACACACACACCACCACCACCACCAATGTATATTTGCTTCCGGCATGCCTCGTGCAATTGGGTTAATTATGTAGAAAGGCGAGTCGTCACCGAGAACTAGATTGTTGTTTTCTTGGAGCATTAGTAAACACACATGTCGAGGCAAGGATAAGGTGCTGTCACAGATGTAGAGCTAATGAAAGATAGAGACATGCGCAATTACGCACCACAGTTAAAATGGTGAAGCACACACACACACACACACACACACACATCTCGCACACACAAACACACATACACACACACATCTCGCACACAATGCCAGGAGCACTGCAGCAGCAGCGATGTTTTTATATATACATATATTTATACATGTATTTGTATACACTGTGTATATGTGTGTGTGTACTTCCTACCCACTTTTTGGCACCTTCCTATGCCCGTGATGAGAGATAGACATACCATTATACCATACAGAGAAAGAGAGAGAGAGAGAGAGAGAGAGAGAGAGAGAGAGAGAGAGAGAGAGAGAGAGAGAGAGACGGAGGGAGGGAGGGTGGTGGAATGAATGAATGAATGGAATTTTAACAACACCCCATCACGAGAGAGAGAGGAAAGGGACACCATGAAATACATACATACGAAGTGAGAGAGAGAATGAGGCAGACAGGCAGGCAGACAGACAGACAGACAGAGACAGACAGACAGACAGACATATAGTTACATTCGTTCAATGTTTAAAAAATATGTTTTGAACATAACCGGATAATACAGAATTATCCCCCTTATAATTATTTAGTACTTGATAACAATTATATGTGAGAAAGTGAAACTATTGGAAATACCACAGTCATGCAAAGTTTGTTTTTGTTTAACAACACTACTAGAGCTGTTGGAAGTCAAACATTTGGTAATTTTAACTTATAGTCTTAGAGAGGAAACCCGCTATATTGTTCCATTAGTAACAAGGAATCTTTTATATGCACCATCACACATACAGGATAGCACACCCAGAAATAGCCTAATGGACCCATCGGCGGGGATCGACCCTAGACCGCCCGCGCATCAAGCGAGCACTTTACCACTGTGCTACGTTCCGTTCCCCCGCAGTCATATCCACAACCCGTTCCAAAATGATATACATGTAGTTTATTTGTTTAACCTCAGCACATTGATTTATTAGTTATCGGCTATTGGATATTAAAACCTTTTCTTAGCCTTTTTTTTTCTGCCAGTGTTTTATTACTATTATTATTATTTGCTTTTATATTGGCCCAGAAATATCGTTAATGTCAGGGATTGAGCCCTGAATTACTATCTTACAAATAATGTTGAATATAAGTAATACTATATACATATAATACATACATTTTGAAAACTAGATGTCCTGGAATGCAATTTCCTGCCTTCAACAAGTAAAATCAATTTCTGCTTTATGATTTACTACCAATAATATTTTTTATTCAGAATTATTTGGCCGTGACTGATCTGGATAACAACATTTATTCGTATTAGCATTACTATCAAACTGTTATAGCTATATATGGCTGCAAACGAAACACTATGCATTTTAACATGGATTACAATTAATTTTGAGGGCAAAATGGTGGAAATACATGGTAAAAAGGTATCAGTTTATTTATTTTTACCGAATTTGAGGTTTTGCTCCAGCACTAGGGGAAGTTGCCTCCGCACCCCCCCCCCCCCCCCCCCCCCCACACACACACACAAAATTATTTCAAGCAATTAGGACATGGGGATTCCCATGGTATTTATCGATATAAAAAATGCTTTTTCACTCCATTTGATAAAAACGTGATCTAAGTGTGTTACAGGTTTGTAGATTAACCAAATTATAATTTATTTTCGCTGGATGGAACTTGGGTGTGCGGCTTTAACTACCGAGAGAGCTATTTACCGACCCTCTTTCCAAAATGAGATTTTGCTCGTCATTGTCACAAGTGCACTTTTATGTTGCATGACATTGTCACTCGTGCTGTATGCTCGTAGGGTAGGTTGGAGTTCGTAGAGTTCGAAGTAACCCCCTAAAATTAACACAATCAAGTGAACTAAATACTCGAATAAGTTTGTTTTGTTTAGCGACATCACTAGAGCACATTGATTTATTAATTATCGCCTATTGGATGTCAAACATTCGGTAAATGCGACATATAGTCTTAGAGAGGAAACACGCTACATTTTTTCTATTAGTAGTAAGGGATCTTTTATATGCACTATCCCATAGACAGGATAACACATACCACGACCTTTGATATACCAGTTGTGGTGCACTGGCTGGAACGAGAAATAGCCTAATGGGCCCACCGACGTTAACACAGTCATGTAAACATTTTATATATATATATATATATATATATATATATATATATATATATATATATATATATATATTTCAAGATTCAATGCTCACATTCTCCCCCCCCCCCCCCCCACACAAACACCACCGCCACCAACTGCACCGTAATGCATACAGATAGGTCATTGTCCTACATACAGGGTACATACTATATAGTATATACAGAAGGGTCTCAGATATCGCTATAAAGAGATGTCAACATACACAATATATTCACTCGCTTCACTCGCCAAAATGTCAGGACCCCAGGCGTGAGTACAGAGGGGTGGGGGTTGGGGGTCGAACCAATCTAATTAAAATTAGCTCCATTATTACATGTGGATCTAACAGCAGCCAGTTGGAGCTCATGTCCACCAATCAAAACCTTACTTGCAGAATCACGCCAGTGATTTAAAAATAATTTGAAAACATTCTGAATTATCCTGAGGGTATACGGCATGTTTCGTGTGACCATATGTTTGACGTCCAATAGCCGATGATAAGATAAAAACCCAATGTGTTCGAGTGAAAGGCGAAGTGTGATTGGTCAATATTTAAATTATTATTTACAGACGAAATGTTACTTGGACATTGGAGACTACGCAGTGTTGTTAGCAATCTGATTAAAATTACTTCTACTGGTCTAAATAAGGCATTCGTAATTCACATGAAACATGTCGTATACCCTCAGGATAATTCGGAATGTTTTCAAATTATTTTCAAATCACTGGCATGATTCTGCAAGTAAGGTTTTGATTGGTGGACATGAGATCCAACTGGCTGCTGTTAGATCCACATGTAATAGTGGAGCTAATTTTAATTAGATTGGGGTCGAACGAACCCATCCCTGTATCAAAGAAAATGTGTGTTTTTAAAATGTATTTTCAGGAGGTGCATGACCCGACCCCGCTATAAACCTCACTCGACGGAAAGAAAAAAAGAAAGAAATGTTTTATTTAACGACGCACTCAACACATTTTATTTGCGGTTATATGGCGGCAGACTTATGGTTAAGGACCACATAGAAAATTGAGAGAGGAAACCCGCCGTAGCCACTTCATAGGCTACTCTTTTCGATTAGCATCAAGGTTTCTTTTATATGCACCATCCCACAGTCAGGGTAGTACATACCACAGCCTGTAATGTACCAGTCGTGGCGCACTGGCTGGAACGAGAAATAGCCCAATCGGCCCACCGACGAGGATCGATCCCAAAGCGACTGCGCATCGAGCGAGCGCTCTACCACTGGGCTACGTCCCGCCCCTCACTTGACGAAGTCTAGACTCAACTCCCTGCACACGCGATGGACTCCGTATTTCCAGATCCACCCTACGGGCACGTGTGTGCTATCTTACAAGAAACTAATCGACTGTGTTATTTATAGTTCTACTTGTATTATATGGGTCCTACCGGCCTCGGTGGCGTCGTGGTTAGGCCATAGGTACTGCGTTCGGATATCAGTCGAGGCATGAGATTTTTAATCCAGATACCGACTCCAAACCCTGAGTGAGTGCTCCGCAAGGCTCAATGGGTAGGTGTAAACCACTTGCACCGACCAGTGGTCCATAACTGGTTCAACAAAGGCCATGGTTTGTGCTATACTGCCTGTGTGAAGCGCAAATAAAATATCTCTTGCTGCCTGTCGTAAAAGAGTAGCCTATGTGGCGATAGCGGGTTTCCTCTAAAAAACCCAGTGTCAGAATGACCATATGTTTGACGTCCAATAGCCGATGATAAGATAAAAACCCAATGTGTTCGAGTGGCGTCGTTAAATAAAACAAACTTTACTTTTATATGGGTCCTAGTTCAGGTACAATGATGTGTGCAACTAATGCGCTTTGAACCCGCGAATAAGTTGTGAGGAACATTGGCATAGCCAGGATTTTGTATTAGGGGGCACCCACATTTGGGGGGGGGGGGGGGAGGGCGGAGAATGACACTGTCTATTAGTGGTGCAACAATACATCGAACTATCGATATGCTGCGATAGTCAGTGCCTCGATAGCAATGCATCGATCGTTAATTCAGCTATCGATAACTATCGCAATTGTTTGCTCAACTATCGATAGTTTCGATAGTATGCATAGTGAAAGCATAACAACAACAATGTGTTGTCTTTATATTATAAATGTATTAAGTAGGATTACACTACCTAGTGACATTATTACAAATAACCTAAGTTCAAACACAGACATACACACAAACACAAACTTACGTACATACGCACACGCACGCACACACACATACACATATAAACGCACGCACGCACACACACATACATACATACATAAATACATACATACATATTGCCCCTGCGCGTGCTGTAACCTCACCGTGGTGCAGGGTGTAACATTCTCTTTGAGAATGGCCAATACAGCACAAATCCCCTTTTCTTCTTCGAGATACAGTTAACATTTTGAGTAAAAGTCAGTATCTATCTGTGATATTTGTATTTTTTCACAGTTCTCTACACTGTGTTTTTATTTAAATCTTGGATTTTTATATTGATGTTGATCATCACTTTATTTGTTTGCATTACCATAGTTTGACACCCAATAGCCGATGTATTTTTCGTGCTGGGGTGTCGTTAAACATTCATTCATTCACATACATATTGGGAGACTGAAGTAAATAGTTTTGTGAAATATCTATTAATATTAGTGTAATCAAGCGATTTAAGAATTCTCAATACTATTGCAATAGTACTATCACTATTGCAATACTATCACAATAGTATTTTAACTATCACAATACTATTACAATACTAAAACTAACTGCAACAGTCACTCCTACTGTCAATGAGGAAAGTATAAACGATGGTGGGGAAAAAAGAGAGGTGTGATGGGGTGAGGAGGCAATCACACTGTCTATGATGACAGTATAAAAGATGGTGTGATGAGGAAACATGACAGACATAGCTCCCTGGCTACGTTTGTGTGGAAACGAGGAGGGGCGGGGAAAGCCTCCTTCCATAAACATTTAACTTTACATAATGTATTTGGTGTGTTCTGACGTTTTTAAAAAGTATCATTTTGTTACATTATTTTAAAATACATGTAAAATACATATAATATATATTATTTTAAAATACATGTAAAATACATAGTGTGGGGGGTGGTGGTGGTGGTGGGGGGGCATCTGCCCCCCTTGCCCCCTGCTAGCTACGACCCTGTATACACATCTCAATTTTTGTTTGTTTGCTTGCCGTTTGTTTGCTGTTGTGTGTCTGTCTGTCTGTCTGTGTGTGTGTGTGTGTGTTTTAACTTATATTCATGTCGGTGAATACTTGATTCTTTTTCTTTTAACTTTATTAACGTGCCTATATCTCCCCCCCCCCCCCCCCCCCCCCCCCCAAAAAAAAAAAGGGGTTCAGACATGTACTTGATTCATTGAAAGCTGTCTGTTGACCTGTCGTTCAGGGTATATATATTATCCACGTGACAGATAAACCGGGTCAGGGTCAACCATTCATAAAAGAGTTGTGTGACGTATGTGCATAGTCAGCTGCCTACTGAGACCGGGTTACCTGAACACGTGCTATTTTGAAGTGAAACCCGGGAGATGAATGTGCCACTTATTAGTGAATTGTATCCCACACACACCAAATGTAAATACTAACGGACAAGTCCGCGGCCTAAGACCTGATATAGCAGACCTTGACATGAAAAACAATGAGGGAATAAGTAGATAGATAACACTAAAGAGATCGATGCTTTGTGCCCCACCACTAAAGTATATGTGCCTGCAACACTTCAATTTAATTATTTTTCCTTAAAGGGACATTCCTGAGTTTCCTGCAATTTTTAAGATGTTATTGACTAACAGAGACGTTTTGACGATTGTAATTACATATCAAATATATTTTTATGCATAAAATATTAGTGGCTGTATATTAAACGTGTTTTTGATCGTTCTAGTATTTGTACTAGTTTAAATTTCTTTTTATTTCCTAAATACGTTTTTTTCGTACGTACGAAATTATTTGAAGACAAAATCCAGTCTGGGCTTCTTACAAATATTAAGACGACCAGAAACACATTGAATATACAGACACTGATATTCTAAACTCGAAAATATATTTGATATGTAAGTTTAATCGTAGAAATATTTTATTAGTCGGAAACATCTTACAATGCAGCAAACTCGGGAATGTCACTTTAACTCTCTCTCTCTCTCTCTCTGTGTGTGTGTGTGTGTGTGTGTGTGTGTGTGTGTGTAAAAAACATTCAAATCCTCTTGTTTAGTTTTCTTATTTATAAGTATAAAATGTTTTTGAAGGAAACAAGAAAAAACACATGTATAATTGTATTTTAAAATGCAGCTGAAGCGCTGGCGAGTATTTTCCTTATACATATTCTATATATAAAACCGTGGCATTACCACCGGGGTCAGCAAACACGACATTAAAAAAAATTAATAATAATAAGAATTTATTAAATAAAGTGTAACATGCTGACTCATTCAGTGAGTTATCACTTTCGCTAACATAACATATCTTTCCTCAGTTCACGACAGTTAAAAAAAAAAAATACTATGCACGAGTGACGCAAATTAGCAACAACCCGCGAAATTAATTATTTCCTGTTCCTCAATACCATTGGCGTAGCCAGGATTTCATGTCCAATGTCTGCATTTTTCATACTTCCACATGCTAGAGAAAATATAAACACATATATATGTACAAATTACTGCTTTTTTAATTTTAAAATTCAAACAAATATATCACGGTCGACGTCATTACAATCACCTCCACCCCACACTTGCAGAACCGTCATAACCGATGGGGATTGGAGAGTATGTATGTATTGATGTATGAATATCTATATATTCATATATATGTATGTCGAGGATGACTGTTACATACATAGATATTAACGCACTGGCGCAAGGGATAATTAAATCATTTCTGGCCTCACAAATTGTCGCGTGCCGTTGCTGGGACTCGAACCTATGGCACCGATAGGGATTGGTGGGTATGTATGTATTGTATGTATGTATGTATGTATGTATGTATGTATGTATTGTATTGTATGTATGTATGTATGTATGTATGTATGTATGTATTGTATGTAGGTATGTAGGTATTGTAGGTATGTAGGTATGTATGTATGTGTGAAAAACATATTAAAATCCTCATGTTTGATTTTGTTATAAGATTCTTTTCCTTATAAATATTATATATATATATAACCGTGACATTCCACCGAGGTTGTTGTTTTGGGGCACCTATGAGTTACGTCAGCAAAACAACATTTGAAAACAAAATAATAATAATGTATTAAAGGCAGTGTGCCACGAGTGACGCATCCCGTAAGATATCGCTTTCACTATCATAACATCCCTTTCCTCGGTTCACCACAGTCATGTGATAATAAACACGACAGTAAACCCCCCCCCCCCCCCCCCAAAAAAAAAAAAAAACCCATAAAATAAAATAATTCTACCATAGTCTATGGCATGGGGGACGTATATTAGCAACAACCCGAGAAATTAATTATAACTTGTTTCTCAATACCACTGGCGTAGCCAGGATTGTATATGGGATGTCGGGGATTTTCAATTCTCAGAAGCGAATCGCTTTAGTTTATAACACGTATGTTTTGTTAGTACAATACGCATAATTAAAATACCATTGTGTATCGGTGGGCACAAGCATGTGTAGGTTTCATCTGTGATGCTCTACACGAGTGTCCAGTGTCTGCATTTTTCATACCTCCACATGCTAGACAATATATATTTGTACAAATTAAATTGTAAATAGAGAATAATACATGAGTGGCCGTTAGATACCATTTATCTAACAAAGAGTTGTTTTAAAATGTATCTAACGAGCGAAACAGAGTTTGATACGTTTTTAAACAACGAGTTGTAAGATAAATGGTATTTAACGGACACGAATGTATTATTATATTTCTTACATATCCTAAAAAAAAAAAAAACAGGTTTTAAACAAATTTTAACATCTTTTCGACTAAACGTTATTTACAACTTTTGCACTTGTAGCTAAATTACACGTCACAGACAAATGATTGTCAGGTTAACTATACACATGTACATCACAGGATAATCGATTTCGATGGTGCTGTTTTGTCACTGGATGTATGGCACTGGTGACCTGGTCATCACCTAGGAGCAGCGAGTCGTATGTCTTGAAATTGTTAAAGGGACATTCCTGAGTTTGCTGCAATTTTTAAGATGTTATCGACTAACAGAGACTTTAACGATTGTAACTAAATATCAATTATTATTTTTTCTGCATAAAATATTAGTGGCTGTATATTAAATGTGTTTCTGGTCGTTTTAATATTTTACTAGGTTAAATTTCATTTTATTTCCTAAAATGAAATTCTTTTGGTACGTACGAAATTATTTGAAGATAAAATCCAATTTGGGCTTCTTACAAAAATTAAGACGATCAGAAACACGTTGAATATACAGACACTGCTATTCTAAACAAGAAAATATATTTAATATGTAAATTTAATCGTAGAAATATTTTATCTGTCAAAAACATCTTACAATGCAGAAAACTCAGGAATGTCCCTTTAACACACGTACATGTGTAAGCAAGTATGTGTTATCGAAAATAACGAATGATGTTCTCACCAACGGGTGTGTAAGAAATAATATATATATATATATATATATATATCTCGGTCGACGTCACTACAATCACCCCCACCCCACACTTGCAGAACCGTCGTAACCCACTTGTTGTTGTAGCTCTTGAACATAATGGGCAGAATCTACGAACCCTGTAAATGTATTTTACACGCTTGTAAAACAAAAGTTGGTTTTCTTTAACGACACCACTAGAGCACATTGATTTATTAATCATTCTCTGTTGCATGTCAAACATTTGGTAATTTTGACATATAGTCTTAGAGAGGAAACCCGCTACATTTATGCATTAGTAGCAAGGATTTTTTTTTATGCACCGTCCTACAGACAGGACAGCACATACCACGGTCTTTGATATACCAGTCGTGGTGCATTAGCTGGAACGAGAAATAACCCAATAGGCCCACCGACCGGGATCGATCCCAAACCGACTGCGCATCAAGCGAGCACTTTACCCTTACACGCTTCTAAGACATAAATAGGCTTTGTAAATTCTTGCTGGACTAAGTGTTTGAGAGAGATGACGTCAGCAAATTTTATTAAAATTCAGATAAACAATAATCTATTTTGAGCAGCAGATCGAGACACAAGCCTTAGTATATTTTCCCGACTACGTTTTCTTTACAAACAACTTGTTTTTCTATCACTACTTTGAAACTTGGAACTCTTTTGAGGTACACCCAAGTCTTCTCAAATAGCATTGTATGACGAAATATTGTGCAATGGGTATATACAATGAAAAGTCAGGGGCAGATCCACAATTTTGTAAGGGGGGGGGGGGGGTCACAAAATTCTAGAAAGGGCAATTTAAGTTTGTCGAAGGCAAATGAGCTGAGCTCCCAAAAGGGAGCGAGATCTGTAGGTGGCAGTGGCGGATACAGAAAATCTATTTAGGGGAGGGCTCCAGTGACATGAGGTGGAATGCCATGGGAACTTTGGGGTAGTTTTGAAGGGGGATCGTAATTTTTTTTAAATTTTTTTTAAATATATAATAAACTTATAACTATCGCAAAATTTAGGGGTACCCGGGCCCCTGCCTCCCTCCCCCTAGATCCGCCTCTGGGTGGTTTCGGGAGCATGCTCTGGGTGGTTTCGGGAGGGTGTGGTCATGAAACCGACGTCTGGATTCGCTAATGATTATCAAGTTGACAGCAGGAGTTCTTTGTAAAATGTCTACAGACAAAATTTAAATAACTATACACACTATTTTAAGGGACGCCGCATGGTGACAAAACGATCAATATAATAGTTCTAACAGTTTTTACACTCAGGATCAAATGCAGCATGCATTCTAATAATAGACATTAGTAGCAGATCACATTTTTTTCTCAATAGTTTTAGCTTCATGACTATAAAACACATTTTCTACTCCTTTACTCCTAATAATATACATATATATATATATATATATATATATATATATATATATATATATATATATATATATATATATATATATATATATATACTCTTCAAAAAAAGAAACGCAAAAAGGTACAAATGGGTTATAACTCCGATTTTATGTTTCCTACCGGTTCATGCTTTGTGAATATAAGGTCATTGCATGTCCCAAACACATTCCCACGGTTACTTTCGATAAAACGCAGCTACTGTACAATAAAGTTCCAAAATGTGAATATTCGCAAAAACGCAGCCACGTGCAAACCATGTCACCACTGCACGTGCGTTGTCTGCACGTGCAACATGAACACCGACAGTATAAAAGTGCAGGGTGTTCGCTTGCCTGGCCTCTGTATCTGGCCGACAGTTGACAATCCAGGACATGCCACGTCTCAGTAAACCGCAGAGAAACAATGCCATCGGCCGACTAGACGCAGGCGAATCCAGAACGGCCGTTGCCAGGGCATTCCATGTGTCCCCAAGCACCATCTCCAGACAGTGGGACCGTTACCAGCAACATGGATCAACACGTGACCTCCCTAGATCCGGTCGACCACGGGTCACTACCCCCGGGCAGGACCGCTACATCCGGGTACGCCACCTTCGGGAACGATTGACTACTGCCACCTCCACAGCCGCAGCAATACCAGGTTTGCGCAGGATATCCGACCAGACCGTACGGAACCGCCTATGTGAGGTAGGAATTCGTGCCAGACGTCCAGTTCGAGGTGTCATCTTAACACCACAACACCGTCGACTCCTACTGCAGTGGTGCCAGATTCATCGACAATGGCCTCAACTGCGATGGAGACGGGTGTGGTTCAGTGACGAGTCCCGATTTCTGCTCCGACGTCATGATGGAAGATGTCGCGTGTATAGGCGTCGTGGTGAACGTTATGCGGCAAACTGCGTGCAGGAAGTGGACAGATTCGGCGGGGGTAGTGTCATGGTGTGGGCAGCCATCTCACACACTGGCAGAACTGACCTGGTCCACGTGCAGGGCAACCTGAATGCACAGGGCTACATTGACCAGATCCTCCGGCCACACATCGTTCCAGTTATGGCCAACGCCAACGCAGTGTTCCAACATGACAACGCCAGGCCTCACACAGCACGTCTCACAACGGCTTTCCTACAGAACAACAACATTAATGTCCTTCCTTGGCCATCGATATCACCGGATTTGAACCCAATTGAGCATCTATGGGACGAGTTGGACCGACGCCTCCGACAGCGACAACCACAGCCCCAGACCCTGCCCGAGCTGGCAGCAGCCTTGCAGGCCGAGTGGGCCACCATCCCCCGGGACGTCATCCGTACTCTGGTTGCTTCAATGGGCAGGCGGTGCCAGGCAGTTGTCAACACACGCGGAGGCCACACCCGGTATTGACTCCAGATGACCTTGACCTTGGTGGTGTGTCCTATCACTTACTCACAATGGACTAGAGTGAATTGTGAACAATCCTGCAACATTTGGTAATTATCGGACTCACCATTCAATAATTAAATCAATTCTCCAAATGTTACGACAATGTGGTTTTGCGTTTCTTCTTATATATATATATATATATATACAGACAGACAGAGACAGAGACAGAGACAGAGACAGAGACAGAGAGAACTTGTGCCCCCACCACTAACTTATGTGACCCCAACACTTCGTTTATCTTTCTTGAAGTTGTGTTTGTGCTTATTATATGGTACTCTATTTTTAAAACAAACCCAACAGATTTTAAACCTTTTTCTGCGACCATTCCTCCATACCCCCTCCCCCTATAACGAGCTGAGCTCTGATCTCTGCTCTGTAAACCCCCTCCCCAACACCATCAAAGTACAAATACCTCCACTGACACCTCCACTCACCATCTCTCCGAAGTCCGGCCGCCCAGATTAAGACAATTACTCTATATCGACCACCCACCTCCATTTACCAACCCTTTTGTCTATGTTAACATCATGTAAATGTCATTCCGAGGATCACTCCCCTTTCTCCCCTCCGCCCCCACCCTACCCGCCCTCTCCATAACTGCTGTTAAGAAACCACCTCCGAGTTTATCGTTCGATCGGTCTACAAAGTTCAATTGCGTCGAGTAAAAATCTGCTTCAACCTCGTTCCGATTTCTGGTTTGAACGAGTTTATTCTGCGTTCTGCCAGTCCGTGTTGACATACCAAAGTCGGTCACCGCTGGTGCAGCACACTGTACTTGTAGCAGCCTCACATACCGAAAGTATTGTCTGCCACCACACACACGGGTAGGATCCATCCGCTGAGCGTAAACCGCAGAACCCAATAACGAACTTTGTTACATGGCTACAAGAAAGTTGTTTAGAAACTTGTTAGAAAAAGGAGTGAATGCAATCAAAAGTCAACGTAAGTAAAAACATATTTTTAAATTATTTTTTTTTATCGTTGTTGTTGTTGAAGACATCTGTTAATTTTTAAAAAAATAAAAAATCTCCATTTACTACAGAAATACAAAATATATCGGATTTAAAAAATTTTTTTTTTGGAGGGGGCGGTGGGTAAACACATTTTTTAAAAACAAATAACCTATTTTCTTAAACATCCACTCACAACCACATATATACTCTCTTAATCCATCCATACACCCATCCAGGTCTGTCATTGTTTTCTTCTATTCATGTCAGTTGCATCTCGCAACCTCAAAATTTTCATTTTCACCCCATTTGTGCCCGCGCGACTGTGGATCCGGCCCTGTAAAACAGTTACGTATGCAAGGTTGCTGTTTCTGCTGGATATTGATTCCTGAGGTGTTTGTCTGGATTCCAGTCTTGATCTTAATGTTTAAGGTCAGGCTCAAGGTCCGAGCACCCTGTCCCAGACACACACCTGTTTTCTCGTCTGTCAGTGAGAGAGAACTCGGGTGTGATTCTGGGGCTTTCTGCCACTCTATATTAAAGGGACACACCCTAGTTACGGCTATTTGTTAACCATTACGGCGTTGTTTTTCGCTATTAAACCCCATTTTTCACAAATAAAATTGCACTTTACTTACATTTTATTATTTAGAATACACATTTCCATTCACCTGAAGTGCTTTTTGGTAATCCTGATGTTTGTAAAACCACGAAATGCATTTTTTGCATTTTTTCACAAGACGTTCTGTCGAGAAAAAACCGTTAAGCAAGCGAGGTCCAATCTATTTTTAGAGGGGATATTTCCATTTCAATGTCACAGACGTTGGTATAGCACGTGACCGTTATCATTTTGGTTCGGTTTGTTTTCTCGTGCACGGTTCGCGCAATCAACATCCGATTTGTTGTTGTTCATTTGTGAGATTTTTCTTCACAGTTCGTGAACATTTTCAGTAGCAATAAAGTTCAGACAAGTAAGTGTCTCAATACAAAACGTTACAAACCCTTAAAACCAATAATTTTGCTAAGTCTTACGATATCTGGAGAGGGGATACAACCAGGACAGAACAGTTGGAACATGTCCAGGAGAGGTGAAACGAACGCACCCCAAGTCTGTGAAATTTGTCGTGACGTAGGCATTGTTGTGCTTCGAGCGACATCTACCGGTGACATCAGAATACTAACTTTCAAAATTATTTCAAGCAATTGGGACATGGGGATTCCCATGGTATTTATCGATATAAAACCTGCTTTTTCACTCCATTTGATAAAAACGTGATCTAAGTGTGTTACAGGTTTGTAGATTAACCAAATTATAATTTATTTTCGCTGGATGGAACTAGGGTGTGCGGCTTTAAGTTGGTGATAAACTAGATGGGAGACGGCATCACGATTCATATCTGTGTGGTCCCAGGGCCGTAGCTAGGATTTTTTGTTTGGGGGGGGGGGGGGAACTGAGTAGTTAATAGTCTAAAACTCCTTAAACAGTTAAGAAGAGAATTTTCTTGAAGTTTCTTAATGCAACTGCCCCCTTGCCCCCCCCCCCCCCCCCCCCCCCCCCCCCCCCCCCCGCTAGCTACGGCCCTGGGTCCTTAACCATATGTCTGAAGCCATATGACCGTAAATAACATGTGTTGAGTGCGTCGTTAAATAAAACATTTCATTGATAGGTATTACGATTCGAACTGAGTACTCTCTGGTCTTAAAACGAATGTCTTAACCACTGCGCCAAAGCACCACCGAGTTCGGTCGTATATCCACATGCAAGAGCCTGTTAATTTATTTAATGTAGGTGTCCTGGTGCAGGCGTGGATTCATATAAATATTTGGAGGTTGAGTGGTGGGTGGGGGATGTATGCTTCCACTCTCACCTGTTTTGCTTGTAAAATTTTATTTCACTTCATAACGCTCAAGAATACAATGATTTCAATATATCATCATTTCAAGTACAGTTAACATACATATCCCACCCTCCCCCAGCCATCATAAATCTTCGATCCGCCACCCGAGAAAGAGAGGACTGCTATTGCTAAACGTGCTTAAGTGACAAGGGATGTACAACTAATGTCCCATATCCACGGAATTTTTGTTTTGTATCATTTTAATTAATTTTAAATTAAAATAAATTAAATTAAGAATTAAATTAAATTAAATTAAATTATATTAATAAGTCTGAAATGCACACTTAGTGTCCCATATCTACTGAATTATTGTTTATATAACTACCAATTAAATATAAAATTAAATTGAATTAAATTATAAAATAAAATAAAATTAAATTAATTAAAAAATATATAAATTTTACAGTCTACTAAAAAAATATGCACAACTAGTGTCCCATATCCACGGAATTATTGTTTATATAACTACTAATTAAATATAAAAATAAATTAAATAATAAAATAAAAATTAAATTAAATTAAATTAAATTAATCAAAAATATATAAATTTTACAGTCTACTCAAAATATATACACGACTAGTGTCCCATATCCACGGAATTATTGTTATATAATTACTAATTAAATATAAAATTAAATTAAATAATAAAATAAAATTAAATTAAATTAAATTATATTAATTTTACAGTCTACTTAAAATGAATGCACAACTAGCATCCTATATCACCCAAATTCTTGTTTACATAACTACTAATTAACTTCATGACATATCCTTACAATATGTATTACGACTGTAAGACAATAATTCAAGGCTCCTCAACCTTGACATTGTTTGATCTGGGGTGATAAAAAAAACCAAAATCCCATATCCACGGAAATGTTTATATAACTACTAATTAAATAGAAATATTTGTTTTGTTTTTCAGAGCCATTTGAAGCTAAGGCGACCGCGGCTGCGGCCGTTGCCCCAGATCCACATCTAACCCCTCCGGAACCGTCTGGTCCGAAAATACTAACGAGTGTCCCTGGACCCAAGTCCATAGAGCTGAAAGAACGCTTAAATGGAATCCAAGTATGTCAATACGTAGTATAACCATTATTACAATATACCGGTGGAGAGAAATAAGAGATTGATCACATAAACAGTAACAGCAATATTATGACTGCAACTAAAACTCTCATCCAATGTCATAAGGTAATGAATGACAGGGTTGGGGGCCCTGATTTCATTACTTCCAGTTTGTGTATATATTATACATACACGATAGTCACATGCACATTATTGTGCTCTCTCTCTCTCTCTCTCTCTCTCTCTCTCTCTCTCTCTCTCTCTCTCTCTCTCTCTCTCTCTCTCTCTCTCTCGGTGTTTGCGTGCGTGTGTGTGTGTGTGTGTAATTTATACATATACTAACACACCCAAACTCATCCACCTATATTTACATGTTCATGTATACATATATATATATATATATATATATATATATATATATATATATATATATATATATATATATATATATATATACATGTATATATATACATTGTTGGTTTGATATGGGCGAATAAACAACAATAACTTGAGTCAAGAGAAACAAGTAAACAGAAATATTTCCAACTAGAACCATTTGTTTCAAAGAAAATTTGTCAAGGGCTCCAGACTTCTTTCAATTCATTAAATATACATTTCTTTTATATAATATATATTTTTCAATTTTCAGTATTAATTTTGGAGTACCTCAATACTCATGGCTTTTGAATTTTCATTCTATAAATATAGTATTTTAATTATTTTATTTTTACATTAGCGAATTAATAGTCAAATCAAAACTATATTTTATCCAATGAAATATGTTCACCTTTGGCTTGTATCCAATATCAGCAGTTGCTCTAGCTTAAGCAACTTTTGTACAATCATAAAACAAATATTCCAATGTTTCTGGTTGGAGATAACAAAACTTACAAACATCATAATCTACATATTTTATTTTATGCAAAACCAAAATAACAACCCACCCCGCACCCCACATTTGTTGCTATAATTTTGTGTAAACCACAATAAAGATGGGTTATAAAATCCCAATATTTGTTACGAAAAAGTGCAACCCAATTCACAATATTTTATTTGTGAAGTAGGAATCTGCGTTATTCCTGTTCAATAATTGATATATTACTTTAGTTACTTTTTCATCTTTTAAAACAAATCAGTTTTTACTTTGCAAATAATTGTTTTGATAACTCTTATTAAAATGACACATTCTAAAATAATAAATTATATTGTACTTTCCGTTAAAAACTGAGATGTCTTTGCTCATCTTGTAAAACAAAAGGGGTTGCTTTTTTCAATATAGTTTTGATATAATATGGGTTTATTATCTTTAAATGCATGTATGTGACATTTATACCAAATATTTATACTCATTAATTCTACATCATTTTCCTGTTTTTATTGAATCTTAATTTAATTCTGAAATTTATTTTCCAAAACAGATTTTTAATTAATTTTTGTTATTTTTTCTTTAGAAAATAATTTCCATAATTCAAACTGCTTTCTGTCTTTAATCCTGTAATTGAATAAAGGCGAGATTGAAATAATAATAATAAAAAAAACGTCGTCTTATTCAAGACGTTTTTAATGCAGTCATAAAATTTGAAAAATGTAACATTTTAATATCCTCATTTTTAGACTCTTATACCAGTAATTCTTGTTTAATCCTTTTGGATTTGTTCTGCCATATAAAAATTATATAACATTGTATTTATGTGTTTTGTTATTACATTGGATGGGTTTGGTAATAAAATAAGTAAATAAGTTATTTATGTTATTATTAAAGTTTTCTACATAAAAAGTCAACGTTCTTGATGGCCATTGTTTTATTATTATGTTTTTCATTTGAAGTAATTGTGGTAAATTATTTATACTGATTCACAGTTAACAGTTACTGATATTCATTCCCAATTACATCTTTGTATGTTATACAGGCATATACTACGTTAGTAATAAATTAAATTTGATATTTAATACCAAGTGTTCACTTATTTATTTTTATCACCATGGTATGTGTATAACATTTTGTTAGAAATCTTTGAAAATGGTATAGTAGTTCCTACTATACCACTACTAGTTCAATTGTTTAATTAACATATATATATATATATATATATATATATATATGTGTGTGTGTGTGTGTGTGTGTGTGTGTGTGTGTGTGTGTGTGTGTGTGTGTGTTTGTGGCCATTCCTACTCAAAACTGTTTATTTTTCAAAACTACTTGTTTAAAAAATAAAATTATTAATTTTAACTTTTTGATTTTTGAAAATATTATTGATTTGATATATTTGATATTTTTGCTGTGTGATTGTCTTGGACATGACTGTTATTATAGGTTAGTTACGTACGGCCCTGATTCAGTAGTACAGGTCATTGAACCGGCGATCAAACTTGAAGCGGTTTGAGTTTGATTAAATGCTGATAATTCTTGTACAAGTAGTGTGTATGCCTACACAAACCGGTTCAGGTTTGATCTCGTATGACCTGCACGTTAATGACATTTAAATAAAAAGAGGTCATATACCTGACGAGTCGGTGGGTGTACTTCACGAGGAAGACAGTGCAGTATGCTAAGAACCACTGTTATATTTGGTGGGGTGTAAAGGTTATGTTATTATATTATTGACTATTTTCAGGGCCGAACCTTTCGGGGACATAGGGGGCTAAATTACGACATATTGACATTTTAAGTTTTAAACGTTCTCTTTTTGTTGTTTGTTTATACTTATTTTCGTGCTTATTCCAATTAAGATTCCAGCACGCTGTCCTGGACACACACGTCCGCTATCTGGGCTGTTTGTCAAGGACAGCGAGTTAGTGGTTAGTTTGTTAGTGGTTAGTGAGAGAGAAGAGGGTGTATAAACCGGGAGCCCAGAGAGGTTTAATTAGCATTGCGAGTACAAAAGGTTTGAGACCTGGAATATGTAGGTGTGGGCTGTGGGACCCCCAAACGGCCATTCTTAAGTGTCATCTCCTGTACCAATCCGAGGGGGCCGCCCCTCAAAATACCCCAAATTTTAAGTTTAATTAGCATGGTTGAGTATACCAATCAAACCTACACCAAAATGTTCTCTGTTGATGTACTAATTAAGATTCACCATTCTTAAGTGTCAACTCCTGTACTTAGTCCACTTAAGAACGCCCCTAATTAGCACTAATTAGAAGTTTAATTAGCATGGTTGAGTACATCAACGAAACTGATGCCAAAATATTCTTTAGGGTACCCTGACTAAGGATCAGTGATTCTTAAGTGTCAACCCCTGTATCGAATACACTTAAGAACGGGTCAAAGGTCAAAATCCACCCAATTTCAGGTTTAATTAGCACGATCGAGTACATCAACGGAACTAACGTTAAAATTTCCTCTGTTGATGTACTAATTAAGATCCACCATTCTTAAGTGCCAACTCCTGTACTTAGTCCACTTAAGAACGCCCCTAATTAGCACTAATTAGAAGTTTAATTAGCATGGTTGAGTACATCAACGAAACTGATGCCAAAATATTCTTTAGGGTACCCTGACTAAGGATCAGTGATTCTTAAGTGTCAACCCCTGTATCGAATACACTTAAGAACGGGTCAAAGGTCAAAATCCACCCAATTTCAGGTTTAATTAGCACGATCGAGTACATCAACGGAACTAACGTTAACATTTTCTCTTTTGATATACTAATTAAGATCCACCATTCGTAAGTGTCAACTCCTGTACTTAGTCCACTTAAGAATGCCCCGTATTAGCGCTAATTAGAAGATTAATTAGCATGATTGAGTACATCAGTGAAACTGATTCCAAAATATTCCTTAGGGTACCCCACTAAAGATCAATGATTCTTAAATATCAACCCCTGTACTGAATTCACTTAGGGTCAAAGGTCACAATTTCCCCAATATCAGGTTTATTAGCATTCACGAGTAGTGGTCTTAACCTACTGAGTTATTAAAACTCGCTCTGGGTGGGAGCCGGTACCGGGCTGCGAACCCTGTACCTATCAGCCTTATGTCCAATGGCGTAACCACGACGCCACCGAGGCCGGAATATCCAATTAAGGACCAAGTCCAATGTCCTGGACACGCTCGTCAGCTGTCTGGACTGTCTGTCCAGGACAGAGGGTTAGTGGTTAGTTTGTTAGCGAAAGAGAAGTCGGTGTAGTGGCTTACCCACTAACCTGTTAAACTTGCTCTGGGTGGGACCCAGTATCGGGATGCCAACCCAGTACCTAACAGTGTAAAGTTAGATAGCTTAACCACTACACCACTGAGTTTGGTCTCTCTTAAGCTGTATCCTAACCGGCCGCGAGCGATGCGAGCGATTATTTTAGAAATCATTGATTTCCATTGCCGCATCCTAACTGCACGCGCGCGACGCGACATATTTATATGAGTACATCAGTGATATATCATATATTTATATGAGTACATATTTATATGTCGCGTCGCACGCGTGCGGTTAGGATGCAGCAGTTGAAATCAATGATTTCTAAAATAATCGATCGCATCGCTCGCGTCGCTCGCGGCCGGTTAGGATACAGCTTTAGTCCTGCTGAATACCTTATATTAATCTACCTTGAGATTTACATAGGCGTTGGGAGATGCCAATAAGGGGGTGGGGTTGGCGGTAATATTACTTCGCTTTCCAACGTATTATTTTCAGTGTTGCGGGGGAGGGGTACTTTTATTTACAATTATTGCAATTATTATATTTGTCCCATTAATGATGCTGAAATATATACAATTCCGTCTGTTTCAGAACACGGAAGCGATTCACTTCTTTGTCAATTATAACGAGAGTCAGGGTAACTACGTCATGGATGTTGACGGCAACGTCATGCTGGATTTGTACAATCAAATAGCATCATTACCGCTAGGTTTGTTTCAGGACCTTTTCATTCTTGTTTTTGTAAACATTATATTAAAAAAGCCTGTTGTGATATCATAACCACCACGATGTTTCCATCATCTTTGAACACATACTAGTGGTCGTATTTTCGTATCATTACAAATTTAAGTGCAGATATTACAAAACTACTTCTGGAAATTTGAAAATGTTCAATCATCGAACCACGGCTTAAATTACCGACAATACTACTTCATTAAATGTAGAAATGTAACGCCAAGCATTGGCCAATCTAATTAAAATTAGCTCCACTATTACATGTGGATCTAAAGACAGCCAGTTGGAGCTCATGTCCACCAATCAAAACCTTACTTGCAGAATCCTGCCAGTGATTTAAAACTAACAACACTGCGTAGTCCCCAATGTCCAGGTAACATTTCGTCTGTAAATAATAATTTAAATATTGACCAATCACACTTCGCGTTTTATAACGTTATTTGGGAGCATACAAATTCTAAAAATATCGAGCGAGTCTATTTTAGTGGCCGCAGTACAGCGAACCATACCAATACGTATCGGGTGGGTTATCAGTCTTCAATTTTACATTAAAAATTATTTATTTATTTATAAAATTTAAAAAAACTAAATCAGTCTTCAGTTTTACATTACAAATTATTTATTTTATAAAATAAAACATGTTTTAAGGCATTCGTAATTCACACGAAACATGTCGTATACCCTCAGGATAATTCGGAATGTTTTCAAATTATTTTTAAATTACTGGCAGAATTCTGCAAGTAAGGTTTTGATTGGTGGACATGAGCTCCAACTGGCTGTCTTTAGATCCACATGTAATAGTGGAGCTAATTTTAATTAGATTGAGCATTGAGCATTGAGTTTCATCAAAGCTATTTTGTGATAAAAATATAGTCTCTGACTGAAACAACAAGCTAACATATTCTCAACGTATTCTCAAAGGTATTTTAGAAAACTATTCGACATCGTCAGAACATATACACAGACCTCTGAGAATTGAAAATCTGCGTGACCCATTTATCGGTTACGCAGAAATTAAAATCCATGTAACCTTTTTTTCTTTTTGTGTAACCCGTTATATCCATGTAAATGGTGCTCGAAAATTTGCGCGAACAAAAAATAGGTTACGCAAAATTAGATTTGCGAGAGCAACGCACGAACGAAACGACCGTTCTCGCAATTTTCAGAGGCCTGTATATATCTAAATATTTGAGGTGTTCATGAAAATATACATATATAAGGACATTTTAAGATACCTACAGTTCTGGTGTCACTTTATTGAAATTAAAATCAATGTGCTCTAGCGGCGTCGTTAAATAACACAAACTTTACTTTACTTTATTGAAATTATAATTATTTTTTTTAAAACCTACTTATAATGAAGTTAGAAGCTATTTTTGGTTTGTTGGCAACACTTTTCTTATTACGACATTTCCTATACACAAATACATATACATTTCATAAAATAAATATTACATTATGAACAGTTAAACGCATTTTAGATACATAGTCTAATTGTTCTGGTTGAGGGCGGGTGATATCTAAAATGGAAATAAGGTCGTTTTCTCTGGACCCTTGTGGCTTTAAATTTAGTACTGAAAAGATTAAACTCCATTATGTGCTTTGTGCCCCGGATCCGATCTCTGGCTATCCAGAGGCGGGACCCAGAACGGACATGCTCGAAACCTTAGTGTTATATGAGCATGACAAAATTATCCGCTCCGCTCCATTATGTGCATGGACGTAATTTTATTTCCATTCTTTTCCGTCTTCTTTGTACTTTTACAAACATAGTTCGAATACCTTTTGTCATATTTTTGTTAATTTATGTTTTCTTTTTAAAATAAGAAATGTAGATACACACGTCTAATCTTATAACCGATTTGTTCCCATGACAGGCTACAGTCACGCTAAACTGTTGAAAGTTATGACGGACCCTGGCAATACGGTAAGTGATCAAACCTTTGCATTCCCTCGGCAGTTAGAAGAGTTCACAAGACAGTAACAAAACAAAAAAACAACTGTCAGATTTTATCAATAAGTATGCAATCCATATATTTTCAAACATTCTGAACATTGATAAATGTATTGTTTTTATTAACCATTGAATGTCGCACCACCGAAGCAAGATATGACGTCACACAGTATCATCGGGTTTGAACATCTACGTCAGCTGCAATTCTTTACACAGTGATTTCACAGGGACACATTACAAAACTTTTGGTAATAACAAGAATATTAAAATCACTGCCATATGGTATCAAAGTTATGTCCCCCACTAAATTACGTGAGTCAGTTGCCATTCTCGACATAGTGATCAACGGACACATTGCAAAATGTATTTGGGTAATAAATAGAATATTAAACTCATTACCATTTAGTATCAAGCTTATGTCTCTCACCAAAGCACGTAAAATATGAAAAACAAATTATTTTTGGGGGGGGGGGGGGGGGTAAACTTGATCTACGTATTTGCAGCTTCTTTAATATTATGGAAAATTATTAAACCATATACATTAGTATTGTTTTGCTTTGTTTTGGTCCGCAGGCTGCCTTCGTCAACCGCCCCGCTCTATGTGTGCACCCCCCTGGAAACTGGCCTGACAAGTTGTTTTCGACTTTACTACACGTAAGTCCATGCACGTATGAGACGCGTGTGATGCTAACAGTATTTATGTCGTCACGCGGTACGGATACCTTACCAATTATTTTCACATTCAGTTGACTCTAACATTAGATGGTAGTCTACTAAAGCATTTGTAAAAGTAGAATAATATATGACACAGTTATAAATACTAAAGTGACAATGTCATATGTCATATCCGTGGATTCGTCATTCATTGACTTTTGAACGATCACGTCATTACGTTTGCGTCAGTAGAACATGTTTATACCGAATAAGAGATTCGAATTGTTCCAAAGCAGCGGTAAACGATTGCTAGGGGAATCTGTACTCTTTTTAACTTCTTTATCTTATTTCAGATGAAGAGTTTAGCGATGCTGGTTTCTACAATTACCCTAAAACTACTTTGCACCCCAGCCGTATATTTTTAGCGTCACATTGCATGTAGTAATCGTAGGCGTGGTATCGGGATTCGTACAATGCTTATGATTAGGATAGGAGTTGGGCATACGCAGTGATTCGTTAAAAGAAAAGGCTTAACATTATTAAACCCAAGTGATCCATATATTTCAGGTTTACGTGGATCCATATATTTCAGGTTTACGTGAAATCATTCACTCTCAATCCATTTAAAAGTTCACTATATATACAATATTTGATTTCAACAGGACAAACTTAAGGGAAAACCTTCATTCTTTAATCAACGGGGCATTTGTTTCAAAGATATAAATACAGAACTATCTTCCGTGGATCTGGATAATTCGCAAAGAATCGAGACTAATTGATGATTTTATATCATTCAATAATAGTAGGATTATTTATTTGCCACAAGAGATAGAAAAATAAAAGAAACATCCGAAGGTATTAAGTCAGTTCCATACCTCGATCTATGCATAGAGATTCAAAGCGATAATGGCATGGACACAAAACTGTATGACAAAAGGGATAACTTCAACTTTCCAATAGTCAGTTTTCCCTTTGTCGAGCAATACATCTTCGGCTTCAGATTTTGGTGTCTGCATATCACAACTTCGAAGACACCTTAGGGCAGGTTCATGGTATGTACGCCGTATTATTGTCATACAGAAGTTGTTCCATCAGGGTTATGATGTCCGGGGTCACCCGAGGGCATTCAAAACGTCAGTAATTGCAATACCATCCCAAGATTCTGAAGTACTATATAAGCGATTAAAACTAAAAAACGGCTTCCAAAACCAAAACGAAACCGCTTAAGGATAATTAAGTCCAATTTTACTTGAGTTCTGGTTAAGTGCTGGCATTTGGATATAGATATACTGGTTTAGAACTCTTTGTATGTCAACTTTTAACAATGTTAGCTCTAGTAATTATTGTCTGGTCCGTGTTACTCATTTGCAGCCAAACTGCAAGCATTATAAGTAGCCCACGCGAACAAATAACACATTCGTTTAAAAGAAAATTAAAATCAAATATGACTATAACAATGTCACTTTGGTGTTCCAGTCTTTCTACAGACATAATCCTTTGTATACCTCTATGCGTCAGACATGCAGAATAAGTTTCTAAAACTTAATATCCACAGTTCATCAAGACTAATCTGTAGATTATCTTCTTAATCACTAAACTGCACTGTGCTATTTCGGAAGCTTTTTTCTCACTAAGAAAACAGGTGATTTATGTAAAATCGAATAATCTTGATTCAATATTATTATAACACCACACATGCAAATTGTGTGCAACGTGTTGCACGTTCACACGAATACGCTAGCGGCCAGTCATGGCCGGTAACTCTGCTGCATCTTTTCCATGTCTAATCGACCAATTCTTTTTCAGGTGTTATCTACAATTCAGCTGTCGGCCCATCCTACTTAATTGAGGTTGTATTCATATCAGGAAATTTTAAATTGTAATAATTTATTAGAAAATGTCCATGCAAAAATGAATATAAAATACATAGCGCAAGTGTAATATTGGCTCAAACGTTTTAAATAATTAATTTTACAATGTTTATAAGAAGAAAAACAACACACTGTATAAAATACACTATTAGATATTAATACGATAATACAGTATTCCTATTATAAAGAAAAATGTGTATCTCAAAAATCAACATTAGTCAACTACGTGAACGTGGAGAAGGGTGGGGCGTAGCCCAGTGGTAAAGCGCTCGCTTGATGCGCGGTCGGTCTAGGATCGATCCCCGTCGGTGGGCCCATTGGGCTATTTCTCATTCTAGCCAGGACACCACGACTGGTATATCAAAGGCCGTGGTATGTGCTGTCCTGTCTATGGGATGGTGCATATAAAAAAAAGATCCCTTAATGCTACTAATGGAATAATGTAGCGGGTTTCCTCTCTTAGACTTGGTCAAAATTACCATATGTTTGACATCCAAAAGCCGATGATTAATAAATCAATGTGCTGTAGTGGTGTCGTTAAACAAAACAAACTTGTGTACGCTGGAGAGGAGAGGGTGTGGCGTTTTTGAAAACTGTTCTAATTGATATAATTGTGATGGTTTCTTGAACTGTTTTGTCCCCAATGAGAATGTGTAAAGTAGCCTTTTGGCTGGCTTCGTCAAACGTACCGCATGTCCTTTGTCAGATGGACACAGAACAACAGAAGTCGGTTTCAATGGTTACCTCGCGTATTTAACAAGGATAAGTTTTTTCGTACTCAAGAATTGTGTCAATTATTGCAATAAAGCTGCAATAAAACCGATCAACAATGAAACTTGGGTGTTGTGTTTTGTTGAAATGTGTTTCATTGATTTGTTGAGAAAAATCATTCCACTATTAACTTGTATTTTTTCAGTATTTAGTTTCTGTGGCGTTGGGGGTGGGGTTTATAGTTCAATGGGAAAACAGTCACCTGAGATGCAGTCGGTCGCAGGATCGATTCACATTAATGTGAGGACACACTTGGGGGTTTTCCCATTATAGCCAGTGTTCCACGACTGGAGTATCAAAGGTTATAACAGGTCCTGTCTCTGGGAAAGTGTACATCAAAGACACATTGTTGCTCATTAAAAGCGAAATTAGCCTAACTGTCGCATTTATTAAACTAATGAACACTCATTTTAAAATATGCTGGGGTGTGAGGTGGGTTTTAGTTGGAGCTGCCATTTTCTATTAAAATGTCATGTTTTGTTTTTACATAAAAAATAAAAAATAAAATTTATTGCTACAAAAGTAAAATGTTTTTTTTTATAATTATTATTAAAGAATGAAAAGTAAATTGTCATGTCTATGTATCTCTGTACATGTTTGTGAAATAGTTATTTTTAAAATTGTGAATTAAATTAAATTTATCTGATACAAATAATGATAGACATTATTACCTATTTTTATAAGTAATGCATTAAAATGTGTATAAGCTGTGGCTTTGCTCTCTCAAAGTCTGGGGAATGTAAATGCAATAATTGGCAGTATCCAGATCACAAGTCCTTTAAACTACATTTCGAGCATTTCGTAAATAATAATATAATGCAGCCAATGAAATATTTTGAGGATTTGAGGATTTCTTTTTCAAAACAAATTTTTGTAGTATAACCCATCATTATTAAATTTGAATGCATGTCCATCCAAACTAATAAACGGTAATTCATCTTGCTTAATATGTCTATCATGCATGATTACAATAACCCTGTAGATTTATTTCTGTTACTTTATTTATTATAGGTGGCACCGCAGGGTTTACATCAAGTGATGACAATGGCATGCGGCGCATGCTCAGTTGAGAATGGGCAGAAGGTGTTGTTCATTGCTTACAGAGTAAGTTATTGGTTTTGATGTCAATATGCCTGTATATTCACAAGTGGAAAGCTTCTTGTGTCCAGTTACTTCACTCGGTTCCATATTGGTTTTGGGATCAATATAATGTCCTTGTATTCCACAAGTCAACAGCTTCTTATGTCCGTTTCCAACATTGATTAGCAGACACTTTGGAAATTCCTTCATATTTTGCTATACCATCTTGGTGTATTACACCACCTAAAATTGGTTTTGATCTGGCGTATCTGAGGAAAGATCGTACAGATGCTGTTTGTTGTCTACAAACAATTTTTCACGAACATTGAAGACAGGTACTGTGATTACATTCCTGTTTATACAGATGGATCACAGGATGGAAATTATGTCGCTTGTGCTGCAGTTTTTCCCATCAGACACAATAATTTCCATGCGATTGCCGAACTCAGCATCGATATTTTGTGCTGAAGTTTGGGCAGTCATTAAAGCCTTAGAAGAAATCAAGGATTCGACTGGATCCAAATTTATTATTTTTATCGACTTACTTTCGTGTCTCAAAGCTTTACGCAATTTGAAGCTGGATTATCCCTTAATTGGAATGGTGCTACGAAGGTCTGTCTTTTTGTCCATTGCCAATAAAGATATTGTATTTTATTGGGTGCTCAGCCATGCTGGCATCAAGGGTAATTAAACGGCATATTCAGCTGCCAAGTCTGCTTTGGATTTGCCTCATGCCCCAGGGTTGGTGTGCCTTATACTGACTTTAAACATAGCATCAACCAATTTATCTTTTCGACTTGGCAACATGATTGGGATGGTGCGGTTGCGAGCAAGCTTCATGGTATCGAGCCAGTCTTGGGAGAGTTGCAGTCCTCCTATAGGCAGGTCAGGGAGGATGACTTGACACATTCATTTATCTAGAAGAAGGATCCTCCACCTCAGTGTGTGCACTGTCGGTGTATTTTGACGGTACGCCACATTTTGGTGGAGTGTGCAAATCTCAAAGAAACCCGAAAAGATATATTTGGACAACGAAATGTGATGGAATCCTTTCGATTCCATGCAGAACTAGTATTACAATTTTTACGTGATACTGACTTTTATTCTAAATTTTAATTGTATCTCTGTGTGATATTGGTATATTTGCACAGTTCTTTACACTATGTTTTTATTTAACTGTTGAATTTTTATATTGATGTTGATCATCACTTTCTTTTTTCATTTACCATAGTTTGACACCCAATAGCCGATGTATTTTTCGTGTTGGGGTGTCGTTAAACATTCATTCATTCTTATGCCCGTTTACTTCACTCGATTCCATATTGGTTTTGGTATCAATATACATGTATATCCACAAGTCAATAGCTTCTTATGTCCGTTTACTTCACTCGATTCAAATATCGAATGTTGATGAAATTGGATTTAATATAATGGTGGGTTATAATTACATTGACTTTTGTCCATTCATTTATTCTAAACGTCTCTTTTCTTTTGTACAGTGTGGTATTATAACTACTCTAAAATATATTGTTTTAACATCATTTATTCATAATACTGGAATGGCATTGATTTTTTGATTCATCATTCATTCCTTGTACCGGCATCGGTGGCGTCGTGGTTAGGCCATCGGTCTACAGGCTGGTAGGTACTGGGTTCGGATCCCAGTCGAGGCATGGGATTTTTAATCCAGATACCGACTCCAAACCCTGAGTGAGTGCTCCACAAGGCTCAGTGGGTAGGTATAAACCACTTGCACCAACCAGTGATCCATAACTGGTTCAACAAAGGCCATGGTTTGTGCTATCCTGCCTGTGGGAAGCGCAAATAAAAGATCCCTTGCTGCTAATCGGAAAGAGTAGCCCATGTAGTGGCGACAGCGGGTTTCCTCTAAAAATCTGTGGTCCTTAATCATATGTCTGACGCCATATAACCGTAAATAAAATGTGTTGAGTGCGTCGTTAAATAAAACATCTTTCTTTCTTTCATTCCTCGTTTTATGCGTGTGATTTTCCTTCTGCTCCAGCATTTCTTTTTTAAATATTAAGACTGACAAAAAACATAAACAGACAAAATCGTGTTTTTCACATTCCAATAAATAGTTTTAATATGTTCTTGATCCAAACTAACGTTTGTATTCTTAAAATTATGATAGAGTGGGTTTCTTTTATGTTTTTTGGTGGGTTTTTTTTTAATTATTGTATTTGTTAATGGGGTGGTTGGTACTGGGGGTTTTCTTTGCCTGTTTTTAAAAGATGGCAGCAGAATTTTGTGTTTACTTCTTCACAGAACCGACAACGAGGAGGCATGCCACCTACCGACGAGGAACTGGTCAGCTGTGTAGAAAACAAGGCACCTGGTTGCCCGCCACTTACCTTCCTTGGATTTAAAGGTGCATTCCACGGCAGATCCATCGGTACGTAGACCTCCTTTACTCAACTATAATGATATATTACCATCAGCTTATTTAACCATGATAATGTGGAATAAGCAATAGCTGGAACCACGTATGTTGTTAAATTTGTACCTCGGTGTTTGCTCCAAACAAATTGCATCCAAGGATGTATGAGCATTTGTATCTGCGCCTAAATAAGTTTAAATAGCTTTTACTAACCATAGAATGCTTCTATTGGCTTGTCAAGTGAACTAGATACTCGAAGACGTTTGTTTTGTTTAACGACACTACTAGAGCACGTTGATTTTATAAATCATCTGCTATTGGATGTCAAACATTTGATAATTTTGACATATAGTCTTAGAGAGGAACCCCGCTACATTTTTCCACTAGTACAAAGAGTTCTTTTATATACACCATCCCACAGACAGGATAACATGTATCACGGTACTAGCTGGAGCAATACATACTCGAATGCATATACTTTGCATATTGCATGTCTGTCAAAATATTCCTTAAAGCTACTTGCAACATATCTATGATGGTCAACGTCAATCAGTGATAATGGCTTTAACGTTTTGATATATATTGTATTCATATTTCACTCACTTTTGCACAAATGGTGTTGGACATGGTTAGAGCCTCGGTGGTGTCGTGATTAAGCCATCGGACACACGGCTGGTAGGTACAGGGTTCGCATCCCGGTACCGGCTCCCACCCAGAGCGTGTTTTAACGACTCAGTGGGTAGGTCTAATACCACTACACCCTCTTGTCTCTCACTAACCACTAACAACTAACTTGTTGTCCTGAACAGACAGCCCAGATAGTTGAGGTGTGTGTGCCCAGGACAGCGTGCTTTAATCTTAATTGGATATAAGCACGAAAATAAGTTGAAATGAAATGAAATGTTTATTTTCGACTGTTTCACGGTCATGTTTCAGGCGCTCTGGCTATAACACACTCACGACCGGTACACAAGCTGGACGTGCCGCAGCCCGACTGGCCCATGGCACCTTTCCCGAGACTGAAGTACCCGCTCGATGAGTTCGCTCGTGAAAACAGGAAGGAGGAGGACATGTGTTTAGCAGCGGTAACGTCATTGTTTCCCCTAGGGGGTGGGATTTAGCTCTGTCAGTTGAGCGCTCGCCTGAGGTGCTTGCGGCGCAGGATCGAACCACCTCAGTGAATCCGTTCAACTGATTGGGGTTTTTCTCGTTCCAACCAGTGCACCACAACTGGTCATGGAAGGAAATGTTTTATTTAACGACGCACTCAACACATTTTATTTACGGTTATATGGCGTCGGACATAATATTATGGTTAAGGACCACACACAGATATTGATAGAGGAAACCCACTGTCGCCACTTCATGGGCTACTCTTTCCGATTAGCAGAAAAGGATCTTTTATAATCACAATCCCACAGACAGGATAGCACATACTACGGTCTTTGATATACCAGTCGTGGTGCACTGGCTGGAGTGAGAAATGGCCCAATGGGCCCACCAACGGGGATCGATCTCAGACCGACCGCGCATCAAGCAAATGCTTTACCACTAGGCTTCGTCCCGCCCCACACAATTGGTCAAAGGCCATGGTATGTGCTTTCCTGTATGTGGGATTGTGATTATAAAAGATCCCTTACTGGTAATTTGAAAATGCTAGTTTCTTCTGAAGACTATATCAGAATTTACAAATATTTGACATCAAATGGCCAATGACAAAACAGATTATATTTTTTTGCTATAATGGCGTGCGATTATTTTGATTTTCTTAAACAAAAAGATGCACTATTAGTCTGTCTGTCTGTGTGTGTGTGTGTGTGTGTGTGTGTGTGAGAGAAAGAGAGAGAGAGAGAGAGAGAGAGAGAGAGAGAGTGCGTGCGTGCGTGTGTGTGATTAGTTTTGCGACCAGTCTTTGTTAAGCCAGGTGAACTGAAATCTGAAAGTGGCTGTTTTTGTTTACTAATCAGACTCGAGAGCAGATTGAGAAGTACAACAACAAGGGGACGCCAGTGGCAGGAATGGCGGTGGAACCCATTCAGTGTGAAGGGGGAGACAATCACGCAACTCCTTATTTCTTTCAAGGTCTCCAGGACATAACAAAGGAGGTAATCACAATAAAAGCTTATTATTTCTTATCAAAAACATATTGAAGACACTGACTAGTATCCGAGGTATGTACCTTTTTTGTTTTACATAAAGTAAAGTTTGAGCTTTTTCAACAAACAACAGGTCGACAAGAAAAAGTTGGGGCAGGATATGCTCAACTTTCGCGAACACCTGGTATCATCACTGTTTTAACACTGATTCATGGGTGAAAATCAGCACAGCTGTATTTATTCCCAATGAGATCTGTCCTGTGCTAGTTTTTGATGTAGTAAACTAGCTAAGTGGCAGTCCTCTTTGTGGTGGTCAGAAGGATTATTATCCAGTAAAGGATCTCCTCGGGAGTGGATGTCCTCCTATAGACAAGCTCTAGCTATATAGATATTTATGGAATCATCAATTATTTTTTCAAAATACCCATTTGACTGCGATTATGCAAAGATACAGTCTTGATCAAGGATAACGGTTTTGTCATTCAGATTGGATGTATTTAAAATTATTTTTTTAATGTTTATAAGCAAACAGTTGTAAGCAAACTATAAGGTAACAGTAAAAAGCTGAACTAACTGAAAATATTGTAATGCCTAATAAATGAGGTGAACATCTTTAAGTACCAAGGCCATTGGTGACGTGCTATGGCAGTTGAAACATTGACGACAGCTAGTTTATTGGATTATGGCCTGCATTCATAAATTTACACACACACACACACACACACACACACACACACACATATATATATATATATATATATATATATATATATATATATATATATATATATATATATTTAGAGAATAACTAACGAGCTACGAGGAATTATGAATTATCTGTCCCGAGTGAATGAATGTTGTAAACCCGAGCCTTTGGCGAGGGTTTTACAACATTCATTCACGAGGGACAGATAATTCATAATTCCTCGTAGCGAGTTGGTTATTCTCTTTATTACCCATTGTCAATTTTAACTGATTTTTAATGTAAAAATTCCTCTGGAGTCTACAACATCAGCCATTACGTGATATAATCTTACGCGAATTACATGACGTAATGTAAGTGACGTCATAGCATAACGGCGTTCTCTTTACAGCCAAATGTTTACAGTACAAAATAATACAACTGTATTTGCATTTGAAAATAATTATTTTTATATATTATTAAAGCCGCTGCTTATGAAAATATACCATTTCATGTTTACGAAACAAATGAGTCCATTTGTTTTTGTAAATCTTTGTAGATCGTATAACGTATGTGTAATCTGACTCATGAATGAAAAAATTATATGAATGAAAGTGAAGTTCCGGCCATGGCAAGCAACCAACCAAACGTCGTGATTTTAAAGCCAGCCAATCAGTGGCTGTAGAAGCAATCTGCACACTGTGCAGAGATCGAAAAAATATTACCCCGTATATTTGAGCCCATATGGGTAATAAATATATATACACACACATACATATACATACATAAACACACACACACACACACACACACACACACACACACACACACACACACACACACACACATATATATATATATATATGTGTATATGTATATGTATATATATATATATATATATATATATATATATATATATATATATGTATATGTATATGTATATGTATATGTATATGTGTATATATAAATTTATGAATGCGGGTCATTTCACAGAAAAGGGGGAAAATTAAGATTTTAATTTTCTTAAAAATGAAACTTGTTCAATCTATGTTTTATTTGCAGCACTGTATTCAATATATATATTTCTGCACATGAAATGATGGTTTGGCACGCTAATAGTCATTTCAGTTTGTATGTGTGTTTTTTAAAACTGTCACAGGTAAGAAATAGTGTCCACTAAGTTATGGACAACAGCAATATCAAGCATTGCACTAAACATACACAAGGGCAATTTTATATAGTACTACAATTTAGGCAAGCGGTCCCTATGTATGAATTAATATCACTTTGTTACAAAATAAGGTTATATCTTATGTAATCGCCTAAATGTTTACTCTTATCATATATTTTTCCTACAAACTATCACTTATAATTTGGAAATTTTTTCCTATATGTTGCAAGAAGTATATATCAACCAGCACAGCCTTTTACTGCACTTCTAAATATATGCTAACATCCATTAACAACATACATTTTCATTTTAAAAAACACATTTGTTCATGAAAGTAACCTAGTGGACATGCAAGAACCATCTAATGAAATAACTGACTTACAGTAAAAACTCCGATTATCTATATTTAATTATCAGAACAGGCTGATAAGTAATAAAAATGAGTAACACGGTCATATGTCTAAATACAGACAAATAATTATTTTACTGATGTGAGGTCATCACCAGATGTAAATGATTCAATCGGAATTGACAGTAAATAACATTTAAAATCTTAACTGTTACACATTTAATCCAAGTGAGTAAATGAATAATTAAAGACACCTCAGCATGAATACCATATTGGCAATTTGGATTCAAACAAAATGTTCCATGGACAGTGCTTCTGCCAGAAAGACATTTGTGGGTATGGCGCTATGGAATTGAATGCAACCACAGTATGGGGGGCTTCCTCTAGAAAGAACATGGGTTACGTTTAGGGTTAGGGTTAAGAAAATCATACAGAAATGATAAGAAAAATTAATGTTGTCAAAAGGTTAAGTTTAAAAAAATTAAATCTACCCAAAAATGTGGGTATGGCGCCATACTCATTTTACCCTCTGGTAGAAACTCTGATGGACCAATATAACAAATACAAAATTCAACTACGTGCCAATACACTTTTGTTAAATTTACATGTTTACTTCAAATGACAAAACCATATATTATTTCTTGTGTCAATTTGTTGATGCAAACTACCATTAGGGGTTAATTTGGGAATGAGACAAACAATCTTCATAAATATACCCATAAATGTCCTTAATGTTGAGGCAGAATGTACTCCACCTGAATAGTAATGCCATTGTACTACCTTATGATGCCTAGTCTAACACTGAATTGTCAAAAAATACAGCCAAATACATTTAATGCAGAGATGCACGAATATCCTTAATTTGTAGTAGTTTAAGATAAAAGAATGATCATGAGTGGACAAATCAACATTGACCCATGGGATTATACACAAGATTATACACATCGACAGTCACTTCAGTGTTGGTTGGGCTATTTATGCTGTCGTTTGGGTAAGAGTAGTGTTAACCAATATTTCATATTTAATTTGACTGTACAGAAGTCAGAATATAAAAACTCTGCAGAAGGAATGTATTTGCATTTGCACAGGTCAGCTATTGAACAAACATAACTGGCATCCTTTGTTTGTTCATTTGCACAGGTCAGCTATTGAACAAACATAACTGGCATCCTTTGTTTGTTCATTTGCACAGGTCAGCTATTGAACAAACATAACTGGCATCCTTTGTTTGTTCATTTGCACAGGTCAGCTATTGAACAAACATAACTGGCATCCTTTGTTTGTTCATTATTATTATTTACTTTGGTGACACTTTCATGTGCCAGGTAGAGGACGCATTCATTAGGATATATACGACCAAATCAATTTGAAAAGATGCCATTAGTAATAAACTCAATTGTGCATACATCTGCTATATGTATAACTGTTATTTTAATCAACATATTATTACCACACTTTCATGTGCCAGGTAGAGGACGCATTCATTAGGATATATACGACCAAATCAATTTGAAAAGATGCCATTAGTAATAAACTCAATTGTGCATACATCTGCTATATGTATAACTGTTATTTTAATCAACATATTATTACCACACAATTTTCTGGGATAGCTCTGGCATTCGCCAATAGCGAATTTAAAAAACAACTGGTAAATTTTATTTTAATTTGGCGAAATAATTGTATGTAATAATTTATATTTTGATACAAAATAACTGGGTAATTGGTATATTTGAAGTTTAATAGATAATTTGGCGAAATACACACACACACACACACACACACACACACACACAGACAGACAGACAGACAGACAGACAGACAGACAGACAGACATATATATATATATATATATATATATACACGCACACATATATACATACATACATGGGACAATTTGTGAGGCCAGAAAGGATTTAATTATCCCCTGCGCTAGTGCGTTAATATCTATGTATGTAACAGTCAACCTCGACATACATACAATATACAGATATTCATGCATCAATACATACTAGCCAGTGTCAGGTCTGCCCACTGTTTCATGCACGTAAGCGGGATCGACCGCGTGGATTGTAGGTCCCATGCATGTGGTTGAGTTAAAGAACATCCTTTTATGGATGCCTCAATAGCTCAGAGTGCATCGTGGTTAACCTTGCAATTTGCGGGCGATTCGCTGCCACAGGTTCGAGTCCCAGCAACGGCATAGGACAATTTGTGAGGCCAGAAAGGATTTAATTATCCCCTGCGCCAGTGCATTAATATCTATGTATGTAACAGTCAACCTCGACATACATCAATACATACACATATACATACATATATATAAAACTGAAATTTGATTTCCAGTATCACATGGGATTTTTGATCGACGAGGTCCAAACAGGATGTGGCGCCACTGGCAAAATGTGGGCACATGACCACTGGGACCTTAAGGATGGTCCAGACGTTGTGACCTTCGCGAAGAAGATGCTAACTGGCGGGTTTTACTACAAGGACAAGTATAGAGTCAAGGAGGTAAGAAGAGAACTTGGTTTTGTAGCTTACTATAGTACGTCCCATCATTCTGTTAACATTTTTATTTTAAATAATGTCAGTTTGATTTGACGTAAAAAGAAAGTTAAAAGTGTTTTGGAAATAACAAAAAACCCAACATATTTTTGTGTGCAATTTACAAATCAATCAGCTCCGAATTAAATAACATGCAGTAAATTTCATAGTATAAAAAAGCGTTCCCTGTGGGACAGACTATAAATATATTATTATTTCTTAAATATTCTTATACATTTAATTTTTTAATAGATGTCATGGTAAAATAATATAAGAAATATGCTTTGATATGTAAATTGTTAATACCAATAGTAACTTACACATGTATATAGTAAGAACAAAAAGAGGATTCAGAATTATTCTTAAAGTCTTGGCTGTATTACACCCATCAACCCTCAGTTTTATCGCCTGCCCGAGCGTTTAATTTTGAGCTTTTTCAACAAACAACAGGACGACAAGAAAACGTTGGGGCAGGATATGCTAGTCTTTCGTGAACACCTGGTATCACCACTGTTTAATTTGGCTGCATACCATATATTTTACTGTATTACAGAACCTTTTTTATCTAGGGAATGCGAATTTTCAACACCTGGAGTGGTGACCCCTCGAAGGTGGCACTGCTGGAGGCCTCTCTGAACGTCATCAACGAAGAGGACCTCATCAACAACATGATGCGTGTTGGAGACTACTTGCAGAAAGGACTTCACGACATGCAGGTAACGCTATTGCTTGTCACTTGTCATGGACGCGTCCACACACGAAAGAATAATGATTTAAGTAACCTTCGAGCCATTAAGCTGTGTCATAGGTGACAACCAATATGCAGTTTCAGTACGGTCAAAGTAAACCCAGAATTGATTATTTACGAAAAGAAGCGGCATGAATCATGATGACAAAAAATATTCAATAATAAGCAGTGATGTGATACCCATTTTAAAATAAAAGCTGAAAATATTTTTTAAAGCTGAAATCTCTCTACAATACCTACATAAAGGTCAATTTTTGAGCATTTCCAATCAAATCAAATCCATTTTGTGAAAATTATTTTAAGCAAAATAAAATGAAAGAAAAAAGCTGAAAAAGGAATAAAGTGCTGAAGCACATCCCTGAATATGCGTCTACTTTGGCCAGCTTTCTATATACTATGACACCTTTCCTCCTTAGCCTCCTATATGTTTAGTCTAAGGACAACCATATTGAAAACGTACTTCCTCGTAATGTAACGTTACGACTGGCACGATTTTGGAGGATGTACAAGTGGATTTTCTCAACATGACATTAAGCATATGATTTTATTCTTGTACTTAATTTCAACACAAGAAATGTTCTGTCTGTGGTTTATTTGAACAATCTATTGAAAGGCTTCTTACAGCGTTGTGGGATTGTTATTTATCTCTTTATTACCATGTTGTAGGTTCGATTCCCAGGCGTCGTGATGAACGCTAGAGGACTCGGCGCCATGTGCGCCATTGACTTCTGTGATGCGAACACCAGAGATGCAGCCATCCGCCATCTCAGGAACAAAGGTATACGTTAACGGCTCTCAATCTAGTTATTAGGCAGTGTAAAATATGTCCAGCTATTGGAACATCACGGGCCGAATTTACAAAGCCTGTTTATGTCTTACACTCGTGTAACCACATACATTTACAATGCTTAAAGGCATATTGTCACAGACCACTGACTTATTGAATGGCCTAACAAAGTATTACGTGAAACATATGTATTTGATTTGTCCCTAAATGTACTTTATTCAACAATCTAAGTAATGATATTTTGTAAAAAAAAATAGTTGAATTATGGCAATGGTCCATAATTTAAAAATTAATATTGCCAAGAGGATTGACATGGATTTCACTCCATCATGGTTTAGTTAAGGTGATTCAATGGCCAGATTTGGTTTCTAAACATTGATATAATTTTCAATTATTATCCACTTTTGGAGAAATAAGGTCCTTAAATCCGTGACAGTATGCCTTTAAACACTTGTGTTTAAGAAGAAACAAAAACAGGCTTCGTAAATTCGGTCCTAAATGTTCTATGTCACAGTTACAAGGGGCATAATTCTTTTTATTTTTTTTACATTTATTTGTAATATATAACTAGTAAATGATTGATCCCATTCATAGTTTTAGCATAAATTAACTCAGGATTATCAAAATTGTAATGTGTTCAAACAAGGTTTAAACAGTCGTGTTCGGTACGACAGATTACTGTTTTATCACATTGTAACATGGTTTAAACAGTCGTGTTCGGTTTGACAGATTAATGTTTTATCACATTGTAACAAATCCTTTGAAATCGACGATTCCACATAATCTGGCAAGCTAACTGGATACGGTTGACAGAGACAGATGAGCTGGACAAAGATAGCAAAAAAAGTTCAGCAAAACATCCATCTATCATAACATTACGAGCTATTCGCCTCATGTCCATCCCCACTAGATATTGTTCCTACGAGCCTGATTGCTAGGCCTGATCGCTGAACACGCTTTTTCCAAAAAAGGAGGAAATTTTTATTTAACGACGCACTCATTTACGGTTATATGGCGTCGGACATATGGTTAAGGACCACACAGATATTAAGAGAGGAAACCCGCTGTCGCCACTTCATGGGCTACTCTTTTCGATTATCAGCAAGAAATCTTTTATATGCACCATCCCACAGACAGGATAACACATACCACGGCCTTTGATATACCAGTCGTGGTGTACTGGCTGGAGCGAGAAATAGCTCAATGGGCCTACCCACGGGGATCGATCCCAGACCGACCGCGCATCAAGCGAATGCTTTACCACCGGACTACATCCCTGCCCCCTTTTCCAAAGATGTACCTTTTATAACATACCCGTTTCTAATCGGAAAGACACTGTGCTACTGTACCTTTTGCTACTGCGACCTCATAGTGCAGATGCATACCCCAGAAATGTGCCATTTCTGTCTATCTGGAAAGACAATTTGCATTGCCTTCCCCAAAAATATAACCAATATACTGATCAATACTATTTTACTGAACGTTTTGTTATCCGCACGTCATGCTATAGTTGCTTATCCCCAAACCGTGCCCTTATTGGAAAATACATTGCATCACCGTGCCTATATTATTTCTGTTAATGACGCCATATGTTGATTGTATTTCTTTTCCAGGCGTTCATACCGGAGCTTGTGGACCTGTGGCCGTCAGGCTGAGACCTAGTCTGATTTTCAAGCATCACCATGCTGACATCTTCTTTGACATCTTCCAATCAGTTCTCAAGGACTTGCAGAAGTGAACGCGCCATCACTGACATTCGTATTTTATCTTTTTCCCGCTGTGAACGGGCTTGCTGCATTTTACGCACGACTTGCTTATTAATATTCAAGACTTCTACTCTTTTATATATATTTCATCAAATGGGCGTTTTTATCATTATTGTAATAAACGTATAATTACACTGACCCAATTAATTCTACTGTGTGTACATCAATGGGCGTTTTATCATTGTAATAAAATTATAATTATATTGACCCAATTAAAAGCGGTGCATGAAAGAATGAATGTTTAACGACACCCCAGCACGAAAAATAAATCGGCTTATTGGGTGTCAAACCATGGTAATGCAAACAAATAAAGTGATGATCAACATCGATATAAAATTTCAAGATTTAAATAAAAACTGTGTAAAGAACTGTGCAAAAATACAAATATCACAGATAGATACTGACTTTTACTCAAAACTTTAATTGTATCCCGAAGAAAACAAGGGGATTTGTGCTGTATTGGCCATTCTCAAAGAGAATGTTACACCCCTGCACCACGGTGAGGTTACAGCACGCGCAGGGGTTAAAAATGGTGATACATTTGTATTAAGCGTTATTAAAACTATTCTTATGATCATATTAACAATAAAAGATATGAAAGCTATTACCGTTTCAGTTATATCAAAATTATAACTCATTTCTCACCTAGATGTGTGTCATTTTTTTCGGCTGGTCAGTAATTATATCTGACAATGTTGACAATCTTTAACACTAATATCGTATTTAACAGTCAACAGTTATAGTTTAGTATTATTGTTCTTTCTCAAGATAGAATTCGAATTCTGGAGGTGAGATCTTAGTTAGAAAGGTGGTGGATATTTCAATATTTAATATGGTTTGCATGCTATTATGACAGCGCTTAAAAAACAACTATGTTGTTATTGTTATTATCATAATCTCCATCATTGTAGTTGTGTATTGTGTGTTTAAATGGAACATTATCTGTAAGTGGGAAATAATAATTGTAAGTTTCATTGTTTACCTTCATTACTATATTTGTGTGCATGTATTATTTTCATATCAAATAAAGTTCTCGGCTAATGAGTTTACTGTGGTTGTTTTATCATTACAAATGTACATGTATATATATATATATATATATATATATATGGGTGTGTGTTTCGGTATCGGGCTTATATCACGTGACCTATATATATATATATATATATATAGTCCTGCAGCAGACTTATATCACGCGACCTTATCTTACCAATGTATATAGTGATTGAAGGATTGAAGGATAAATAAATAAATAAATATGTATATAGTCATGCAGCAGAGACCCCGAAAAGTGAAGTGTACTGGGGCCACAAGTATAACATTGTCACTATGGTGGAAATTAATCTCTGCGGTGCAAAATTCTTGAAAATATAAAATGACATTTTCTAAAGTTGGTGCGAACAAAATGGCGGCCATTTTTTTTCAAAATGGCCACCAGTCCATCAATACAATTGTATAACTTTAGAACCGCAACACTTAGAAATGTGATTTTGGTGTCAAAACTGATGTTTATGGAGTCGATACGTTCATTAAAACTGTTTGTTATACTGTCAGATAATTGGTTGTTACAGTTAAAATGGCTGACGAAAATGGCGGTGGTTTTTGGCACGAAAATCTAATAATTTGTGTTGAAAGACAACTTTTATGTTAAGTATTAAATTTTGATGGTTGATCAGTTTGGTTGACATGTTTGGAAGATACTAAAACACAATTTGACCTAAAATTGTAAATGTTTGTCTGAAATGATAAATCAAGATGAGGTACATACCATTGATTAAATCGTTGCTCATTGAGTAAATATTGTGGTCATTATACAGCTTTTAGCACTCACAAGTTGCCACAACTACCAAACCAAACCATAAATGAATGCACAATGAATGAATGAATGAATGGATGAATGGATGGATGGATGGATGGATGAATTAATTAATTAATTAATTAATTAATTAATTAATTAATGTATTGTCAACAAATCCACAACACAAAAACCCTGAAAGTAAAATATAAATTGAGTACACAGTGCTATGTATACTACCGTTCTCATATCCACATACTAAAAACAAATTTGTTTTATTTAATGACAGCACTAGAGCACATTGATTAATTAATCATCGGCTATTGGATGTCACACATTTGGTAATTCTGACACGTCGTCATCAGAGGAAACCATTACATTTTTCCTAATGCAGCAAAGGATCTTTTATATGCACTTTTTCACAGACAAGAAAAAACATACCACGGCCTTTGACCAGCTGTGATGCACTGGTTAGAACGAGAAAAAATCCAATCAGTTGAATGGATCCACCGAAATGGTTCGATCCTGCGACACAAGCACCTCAAGCGAGCACTCAACCAACTGAGCTAAATCACACCTCATCCACATACTAGTTATTATATGGTACACTGTCGGCTTCATCTCACTATCATCGTCACACACAACATAATCATCCGGTTCATTTCGTGCCTGATGTTGTGCATGGCTGGCCTTTGTCAAAGCATGATCACAATTGAAGCACAAGAAATGGGCCGTCACTTTTTTATCAAATTGTTCAGCAAACCAGTTAAGACTGGCATATATCGTTTCCAAATATTACGAGATATAATAATATTTCGTTCACTCCAATTAAAATATTAGGTAAAGCTGGCATATATCTATACAAAGTACATGGTCAAATGTCTAGGTATCAGTCTGAACAGCACGAAGATATCCTGTCCCAGTGTTGAACAGGACAAGACAAGTAAATATTTTTTTAAAATGGCAGTTGTAAAGTCAATATACTAGTATTCAAACACAAACATTATTGTGCTACATACAAAATTTACTTCTGGAAAATTAACACAACACATTGTAATAAGCAGTCCACACAGTGATTTTCTCGTATTGCTTCTGTATTATCGTAATACGAGTATAGCTAGAGTAAAGAAAATACTTGTATATCTTATCACATGCAATGAAAGAACATATTCCAGTCATACCTGGTATAAATCAGCACTTGCTATGCATGACCAGCAAAAGCGTATGCAGCACTGTAATAGGATTTCTGTATCCTCCCTAACTGGCTACAACACTGTGAGCTCTTTCTAGGGTTGCGGGAAACGCTAAGTATACTGCATAATAATGAAGAAAATCGAACAGTTTTAGTAGTTCCCAATCTGGGAACACAGGAACACCCGATATTTTGGGTCGTGTTCAGTAACGCTGACTGCGCATTGTCAAACAATCGTCAGTGTGACATTGTCAATAAGAAGAGAGTCTTTGCAAAGAAATGGCCACCAGCTGATGACACATACACATGCAAACTCCACTGATACCAGGTGACATAGCAATAAACACCATGCCCATGAATGAGGGTTCCTCCAAGATTCATTTCGACAAAACACTTGATGGGTAGGATTTACCAAAACTTATGAAACAGACTCTATTTGCATTAATTGTTCCAAAACTGCTGAACATCCTGATGTGCACATGTCTTGACACTGGACAACCTTGCACAGCAGCATGCAAATGTATCCAAGAGATGCACCAGATGCTTTTGTTGCATGTGTACCTCCACCAACACAAGTTATGTCAGTTGAGTTAAAGGCACACAGTCACGGATTTAAGGACCTTATTTCTCTAAAAATGGATAATAAATAAAAAATACATTAATTGTTGGAAACCAAATCTAGCTATCGCACCACCTTAACTAAACAATGATGAAGTGAAATCTATGTCATCACTCTCGGCATTTTTAGTTTTTGAATTATGGACCATTGCCATAATTCAATTATTTTTACAAAATGTCATTAATATATGGAGTATGGTAGTTATGAAGATGGTTGAATAAAGTACACTTAGGGACAAATCAAATTATTTTTGTTCAGGTAATACTTTGTTTGACCATTAAATAGGTCAGTGGTCTGTGACAATATGCCTTTAAAGTTTGTTTTGTTTAACAACACCATTAGTAGCAAGGGATCTTTTATACGCACAGTCCCACATACAGGATAGCACATACCACGGCCTTGATATACCAGTCGTGGTGCACTGGCTGGAACGAGAAATAGCCCAATGAGCCCACCGACGGGGATCGATCCCAAACCGACCGCGAATTAGGCAAGCGCTTTACCACTGGGCTACGTCCCACACGCCAGATGAGTCTGAGGACAGTAGGCCTAGTATATTATGTACTGTGTATTATGTACAAAACACTGAGGTCGTTTGGTGAACTACCCTCAGAAGTCTTTTTTGCATTGGAGTTTTGCTAAACATTATTTTATTCATTCATTCATTCATTCATTCATTCAGGTACACTCACTTATATATTGATCCATTAATTTATTTAATTAGACTTAAGTGGTTAGGTGTTTGTGGATGCTGATCGGTGCATAATGACAATGTTTTTTTATTGGGAAACCATTTGATTAATAGCACGACATGTCGGTATCTTGATTTATTATTTTATACAATTATTTACAGTTTGCAGTTATATTTTATTTTAATAATTTTCAAAACATGCTAACTAAATTAAATTTTATCAACGATCTAAAACTAATATTTCACATAAAATTAGGTTTATCTAAGTTATGTTAGAAACATTTTTAGATTTTCATACCATAATTACCGTCCTTTTAGTCAGCCATTAGTCAACCCAATATCTGACAGTCACTGAGCCCATAATTATCAGTTTTGATACCAAGATCACATTTCTAAGTGCTGTAGATCTGAAGATATACAGTTTTTATGATGAACTGGCGCCATTTTGAAAAACGGCCGCCATCTTGTTCGCACAAACTTTAGAAAATGTCATCTTATATTTTCATGAACTGCATACCCCAGATATTAATTTCAGCCATAGTGACAAATGTTATACTTCCGGTTATTAAAAAACTAAGGCTCTTTTTCAGCCTCTGTTGCAGGACTAATATCCAATGTGATAAAACCTGTATGCCATGCTTCTTCTTCTTCGTCGTCGTCGTACGCTCAGGCAGGGACCCCAGTGGCTCGAACAAAAGCTGCTGTATTCCGTAGATTCTCCAAGGGGCCAAAGAGTTTCTCCCTCAGGGGTTCATCTGAAGGCCAGACTGCTTTTCTCTGGTTCTGGTAGGTGGGACAATGTTGCAGGAAATGTTCCAGTCATGGATGCTGTACCACACTGACAGGTCCCATTGTTTCCCCACTCGGAATTTGGTATACATGGGGTAGTTGTATGCCATGCTTGATCTCCCACATATCCGGATATGATGAAACTCATTTAATTAAAGTGCCTACGACAGACTTTTATTTTGTTCAACATCACGGTACGTTTCAAATACCTTGACCGTTACATTCATTGAGCGTTTTCCTGCACGGTCAAGCTGAACTCAACTCAGGTGATCCCAGGCCTACTGTAAAATATATCTTAAATATTCAAATATTTAACACAACTAAATATAATGATGTGTGCATTTTAGTCGTACTTAACCGATGATATTGGTACAAGTATATAAATCTATTATCATCATCATTTTTTTATCCGTGGGATCGATCCCCGTCGGTAGGCCCATTCATTGGGTTATTTCTCGCTCCAGCCAGTGCACCACGACTGGTATATCAAGGCTGTGGTATGTGTTATCCTCTCTGTGGGATGTTGCATATAAAAGATCCCTTGCTGCTAATCGAAAAAGAGTAGACCATGAAGTGGTGACAGCGGGTTTCCTCTCTCAATACCTGTGTGGTCCTTAACCATATGTCCGACACCATATAACCGTAAATAAAATGAGTTGAGTGCGTCGTTAAATAAAACATTTCCTTCCTTCTTTATCAGATGATGTTTGAAACCTCTGTAGCCTAAATTATTATTATTGTTATTATTTTAATGTTATCATATTGTACCTTCGCTGCTTCAGTTCATTTTGTTAGAATGATTTCTATTGATTGGCTTGTGAAATAAATAACCAATAAATACGCTCGTTAGTGAAATCACGTAACTATAACGATTAAACTACCATTTTCTTAAAACATTGTTTAAAAATGTTTTGAACTAGCGGGAGCGAACTATTTATGTGTTTTTCAACGACATAAAAGCCGGAAACTAAGTTACGTTATATTTGAAACTTTTTAAAAAGAAGTAAATGGAGCGGAGCGGCCGTAGATCGACAAAATAACATTAAACATAAACTAATGTAACGCATCGGTGGTCTAGTGGTAGAATACATTAGGTTAGGGTTTTGTCGATGGTGGACGTGTTTCACCTCGGCTCCCGTATTGAAATTTTTGAATTGGCGTTATCTACATTGTTAGTCTGTTTGAGTTGAGAGTTTGAGGTTAGAGTAAAGATATGAGTGGAGGAGGAGACATGGAGAGAGAAGAAAAGAAGAAAATATCATACAAGAAGGAATGCACAGTTGTAATTGATGTTGGCGATAATAAGAAAATGGCGGCTGGTGAGTTGATTGACTTTTTGACAGAGCAAGTAGGGGATGTGATTCACGCCTGTGTTCCAAAGGGGCCTGATCGATATGAGGTGACACTTGATGACGTTATTCAAGCTAGGATAATCTCGGAAAATGACTCGTTAGAATTAAACGGTCGCAAGATGAAAGCGAGACTGCTACATTCGGATAGTGTTGTGGTATCGTTTTTGCATTTGCCTGCATATATTTCTGATAACGAAATTGAAGAACGATTAAAATCTTTGAATATTGAACTGATTACTTCAATTTACAGAAGATTTTATAAGGGTACACACATTGCAGACGGAACAAGGTATGTGCGTGTGAAATTCCCACCCAACATAAAGAGTTTACCGTATTCAATGAAATTCAATACAGTGGAGGGTGTGGGAGTATTTCAAAGTGCTGCATGACAACCAACTCAAAGTATGTTATAACTGCATGTCGGATAGTCATGTGATTAAAGACTGCCCCGATACTGTGTGTCATTTTTGCAAAGAAAAAGGACATTACGCGAGAAACTGCATTAAGATTTTTCTATGTGAAAGGTGTGGGAATAATGAGGATGAGTGTGTGTGTAGTGAGCATGAACATGATAGCGAGTGGTTTGATGATAGTGACAGTGATAGTGACGGGATGAATGAAGCAGTCACAGTACGATTGGCTACGCAGGAAAACCATGCTGAGGAGAAAAGTGTTAGTAAAACAGTAACATCAGAATTGAATTCGGACAAGCCGTATATGAAAACAAGTGTCCCAGTGACTGAAAAAGGTGAACACAAGGGAGTGAAATGGATCGCTAATTGTGACAAGAAGGACGCGGATACCATGGCAACAGACACTGACAGTGGTCAACAGCGAAAGTTAAGGCGTCGGTCGCATCTGATCAAACGCCCAGCCGACGAGACGATTATGAATACTGTGGTCACCAGAAAACAAAAGAGACGAATTGTGCGTGCAAAAGGTGTGGAAGAGAGACACTAAAAGAAGTATGTGTGTGAGGGTGTGGATAAACTTGGAACTATTAGCAATAGCTTATTTCATGACATTATTTTCTATACAAAGTTTTTTATTTTGTCAGTTAATGTGTTTAACTCAGTAGTTACAAATTATTAAAATTAGAATTTATTTATTTATTATTATTACTATTTTTATTTATTATTATTATTATTATTATTATTATTATTGTTATTGTTATATATATATTGTTAGTTTTTTTTTTTTTTTTTTTTTGGGGGGGGGGGGGGGGGAATGGGTAAAATGTATCTTTGTGTGGCTGGTGTTTTTGTTGTGTGTGTTTGTGATTTTTAATATGTTTTTGCGAATGTGTGTTAGGGTTTATGATATTAGGATAAATGTGAGAGTGGTTCTGGTTGTGTACGTGTGAGTTTGTGTTATTTATTATCTTTTTTATGTATATGCATTTATGTATACGTGCAATATTAAGTTTGAGAAATAAAAAGATAAAAAAAAAAATACTCGCCTGCCACGCGGGTGACCCGGGTTCAATTCCCGGTCGATGCACATTTTTATTGTTTCTTTTACAAATAAATACTTGACGTTTATCCAGTGTATGGTGGTGGTGTTAATGTAACTCATATAAATTAACTCGTGTAAATATATTATTGTTAAATTTTAAACCCATACTCTCTCTCTCTCTCTCGCTCTCGCTCTCTCTCTCTCTCTCTCTCTCTCTCTCGCGCGCACACACACACACACACACACACACACACACGCGCGCAATGTTATTTCTAATATTAATTGTAAACCCATACCAACACTTATATCATTTCATACACAAATAATAATAAAATTAATATTTAACAAAATTCAATTTAAATCTAAAAGTTTCTTGACAGATTACCATTAAATTATTTATATTAAATTTCATCAATAGAGGGGTGAAAACAAAATGCTGAAATAGTTATGGTTTGCAGTTTCACCTGAACTGTTACTAAATTAGGAATGGACAACGCAGACTAAAAGGCAGAACTGTGCGTGCAATTGCTTTACCTTTGCCGTTCCATTAGTTACATTCATCCCTTTATGTAACAACAAAAAAGGAGATTTAACCTATGAAATTTGACGTTAATGTGTTACAATCTTTCTTTAATTTACTTTCTTACACACCCGTTGGTGAGAACATCATACGTTATTTTTGATAACACATAGTGAGATACTTGTTTACACATGTACGTGTGTTAACAATTTCAAGACATATGACTGGCTGCTCCTAGGTGATGATCGGGGCCACGAAGCTATCTTAGCACTACTATCGCCGTAAATACCTACCATCGCGACCTTAATTTTTGTCTACGATCGCCAGCCCGTTCCACGACGTGGCGCAGCTTACTATTGTCGTAAATTACAATGACAATTTACAATAGGTACGAGGCAGTTGTAAGCCACTAACGTAGCTGTCAAATGGCAGTTAAATGATGATTTTGTCATTTTCTAAGAAGGATTCTAACTTTTTGTATAAAAATGGATCTAATATATACCAAACACCTTTTATAAAACTAGGCTTTCGATGAAAAAACATTCTAGGCCATAGACTTTCACACGAAAATACGAGAGATAACTCTCATGTCTTATGCATTCGGCAATTATCGCTTAGAAAATAAACTGACAAAGTTACTTCATGGATGTCCGATACCAATGAATACATCTAAGATGTTCCGAAAAGTCGGTAACCAATTCATTATTTAACTAATTCGTACTTCTTCGTAAAGAATATTTTAATCATTAAAGGGGCACTTACGACTACCGTAAGGTTGCTTTGTGGAACGACTGTAAAGTTTACGGTGCCAGTTGTAAAATTCACCGTAAGTCACTACAATTAAACTTAGCTACAATTCTTTCGTGGAACGGGGCCCAGGTCACCAATGACATACATCCAATGAAAAACAGTACGATCGAAATCGAATACTAGTACACTGTGACGTATAGTTAACCTGACAATCACTGTGTCTGTGACGCGTAAGTTTGCTAGTGCAAAGGCTATAAATAATTTTTAGTCAAAAAAGATGTTAAAATTTGCTAAAAACCTTTTTTTAGGATATGTAAGAAATAGAATAATACATTCGTGTCCGTTAGATACCATTTATCTCACAACTCGTTGTTTAAAAACGTATCAAACTCGCTTTCACTCATTAGATACCTTTTAAAACAACTCGTTGTGAGATAAATGGTATCTAACAGCCACTCATGTATTATTATCTATGGGGAGCACTGACATTTTATTTTATTACACACCAGTGAAAGATATTGCTCATGTTATAACAATTACTCAATATCTAACTAGTGTAATATTGGTGTGACGTAAGCGTGACGTAAACGTGACGTAGGTCACTTGCTGACCCAATTCGTAGAAAAATAACGTGTAGGTTTCGACATCTGCTTACTTCTGCGTTGCGGCTTATTTGCAATTAGTTTGTAATAAATAAAATACTAAACTAGCCTGCCTTTCATACCATTTTTATTAAACTCGTCAACAGTGTTGGTATTTGACTTGCTTTCGCTCGTCAGATACCAAACCTTTTCACTCATTTCATAAAAATGGTATGACAAGAAAGCTCGTTTAGTATTCTATATATACGTTTTGCATAACCAATTTTAGGTCAGGTCAGGTCATAGGGCTTTACGTGCACATTCAGAGCAAGTTGTTGTAGCGCACGCCTGTCTTGGGCACAAGAGCCGGCCTCGGCCGGCTCCTCCGTCCAGGACAGGAAAGGTGGTGGTGGTGGTGGTGGTGGTGGTGGTGGTGTGTGGGGGGTAATGGTGCTATTGAATTTTGAATGGAGCAAGAATTATGCCAAAAGAGAAAAGGAATTTGGGCGCAATTTTGAACGGTCAGTCAAAAAGAAAACCAATTTTCTTATTCGGTAGCAACCACCAAGCAAAGGGCCGCAACTCTAAACGCGTTTTATCATTTTGCCAAAAACGCGACCCCTAATACCTACATGTCGATTACGGCTTTACAGTCATTAACGGCCGACTTAATCGTTAAACATCGGTAGTGTTCGTAAACTAGAATGATGAATAAATTTGTTTACGTGAGTCTAGCACCTTAGTTGCAAATTAAAAGTGGTAAAATTATTTTTCCAAATATAGGTTATCAATTTATAACCCTTTATCAGCCATAAACACCATTTATATGTATATGTTATTATGTGCAGTATTTTAAAGAACCGATTTATGTCACTAACATAAATTTAAACCACCGTAAGTAAAGGAATTGATTTATTAAAGTAATTATGATTGACCGGGATTTTTATACCAAGGGACATAACTTTTGAAATTCTCGCCACTAATTTTAAGATTGTTTCTTTCATAGCGCACACAGACTCTCAAACTTGCATACATATTGCTATTATAAACAAGACTGATTGATGCCAAAAATAAAATAAATAAATTGCAAAAAAGGTTAATAAGCATAAATCATTTCCAGTCTAGATTTTGCCTAATATTTGACTAAATACAGTTATGGGCCAAATGTTTTCAGTGTGACAGTGGTAAACCAAAAGTATAAATGTAATACATAAACATGACAATTTGGTATATTTACAATGTGAAAATGAAAGACAAGTATGTACTTAAGATATACATTAAATAAAGGTATTGCAATTTGTTCACATATGAATATTTATAGTTCACATTTATTTACCTGTAAATTAATTTTCACCGATAGCCCATAACGACTCCATACTAACGTCTTTCTAGTTGCAAAACAGCTTCAAAACGTGAATTGATACGTTTAACGCAATCTGATTAAAATCAGCTCTATTTGGATCTTTACTTTCCAGTACAGGCCAGTGGACCTGATTTTAATCAGATTGCGTTTAACGTTTAGCTAACAATGTTTATCGTCAGTTCAGTACATTGTCATTAAAATTAAAATGCTAACACTTTGGCAGGAGCAACATATGTAGGCCTACTTTGGCCAGAATTAATGATGGTTAATTAGTTTTAAAGCTAATGTCCACTAATAAAGCATAATAAAATTGCACTTTTCAATGCTTTCTTTATGTGATATTAAAAATACTCTACACCAAATAACTGGTTCCCTACCCTGGGTTTCTGCTAGAGGGAATGCAGGTAAAATTACATGTATGTACTCGAAAATCTCGAAAATTAATGGATATGTTTTGTTTTAATTTTTAGATAGATTATAGTAAGATAATTGCCGTTTAAAATTTGTAAAAGTGCATTAAATAAAATGTCCAATAAAACAACATTTCAAACCCATAACTACCCAATATATGCCTTTGAATATATTTAGTTTGTATTACGTTCCCTCGAATTATGTTCTGGCAGAAAGCCTGCTACCTTTGACAGAGGTTGAAACAATTGGTCGTCTAATTTTCGACTGTTACCATAAAATAATATACTTAATCACTTTTGGCATCTAGCAACTTAAAGCAAAATGTACAATAGTTAGCACTTGGAATAAGCATCATATATTATTTTGTTTTGTTTTACCTGTAATATATTTTCACCAGGACTTCCTTCTTCCTTCATGAAAACAATACTGGATATATTGTAATTATTTTTGTTTTATTCCAATATATAATAACAAATGTGTTTTATGTCAGTATGTGGAGCAAACTAGCTGATACAGTTGGTTTGAAATCGTGATTACAAAATCCTAAAGATAAAAGGAACTGGCTCCTAACGTCAGCCTCTACATATTGTCCACATTTGTACAGGCCTGTAGGAACGATATTTGAAGTGTGTGTGTGTGGGGGGGGGGGGGGGGGGGGGTACAGTCTCTAATGAGGGATACAAACTAGATTTTCATCTTTATATCATCTTTATTTATGTGTAGTGAAAATTTAAAACATACATTTTTGTCCCTCAAGTGTGGGATGGAGAACAAGCCCCTAGGCACGCCCCTCACACACACACCCCACCCCACCCCACCCCACCCCATCCCAGTTCCTACGGGCCTGATGTATTTTATATTAATAAATGCAAACACTACACAATGATATTGTCTATAGGACATATCAGGTGTAAAGTGATTGTCAGTATGTGACAACATTATAATATTTTCCAACATTTCTGTGTTTCTGTGCCCGGCTGTGGACAGTTTTGGCAGACGGGCAACAATTTGCTTAATAATTAAAAATACACAGTTTAACCAAACACATTAAAACTTGGAGGATAACTAGCTAAGATAACACAGAAAAGTGTGCTAATTTTAGTTTTTTGTTAAAGTATTATATCTTGCTTTGGTGAGGAGGGACGCTTTTTAGGAAATTTGCGAAATTGGCCTCTGGAATATCCATTGACGTGTCATGTTTACATGTACGCTGAACAAGTTTATGATGAAATATTATTACATTTTGTGTGTTTTTCTTCTAATTAGGTCCATTTGCTTCAGTTTACATTATAAAAGTCATATAAAAAAGTATGTTAAAAAAAATGCTTGTTGTATGCTAAATTATACGGCCTCCTCTGCCACGCGGGTCATTCTGTTTTTACTAACAAAAATATTAAAGGATAATAGGTTCCTTGACTTGAATGATGATGTATTAATCTTTAAATATCCTCTTAATAATTAGTATTAGCAGTCAATATTCCTCAAAACTTTATAAGAAATTTATAGTTTTAAATAATTATACAAGTGTGCGTTAGTGAGTGGTTATTTGTGTGTGTGTTTTTATTTATTTATTATTATATACATGTAGTATTTATTTATATATTATGTTGATTTTAAATCTAAAAGTTTCTTGACAAATTGCCATCAAATTGTGTAGATTCAATTGCATCAGTAGAGGAGTGAAAGAAAGAAGTGTTTTATTTAACGGCGCACTCAACACATTTTATTTACGGTTATATGGCGTCAGACATATGGTTTAAGAACCACACAGATTTTGAGAGGAAACCCGCTGTCGCCACTACATGGGCTACTCTTCCGATTAGCAGCAAGGGATCTTTTATTTGCGCTTTCCACAGGCAGGATAGCACAAACCATGGCCTTTGTTGAACCAGTTATGGATCACTGGTCGGTGCAAGTGGTTTACACCTACCCATTGAGCCTTGCGGAGCACTCACTCAGGGTTTGGAGTCGGTATCTGGATTAAAAATCCCATGCCTCAACTGGGATCCGAACCCAGTACCTACCAGCCTGTAGACCGATGGCCTAACCAAGACGCCACCGAGGCCGGTCAGTAGAGGGGTGAAGACAAAATGTTGAAATAGGCAAGGTATGCAGTTCCACTTGAACTGTTACTGAAATAGTAATCAACAATGCAGATTAAAAGGCAGAACTGCGCGTGCAATTGCTTTACCTTTGCTGTTCCAATAGTTACCTTCCAGGAGATTTAACCTATTGAATTAGACAGTAATTTGTTAAGATATTATTTTATTTTTTTTGTAATTTGAAAAGAAAAAAAAGAAGCTAGTTGCTATAGGTTTAAAACTTAATAGTTTGTCTTTATGAATTATATAAAACAAATGTGTATTGGCCTTTTGCATGATAAATTCCATCATTGCTAGCTGTCACAAACATGTGCACGACTGTACGTCCAGAAAGATACTGAATATATGCAGAGACAATATATTCAATACAGACCATTCTCCCTAATCTTTGGAAAAGTGAGTGCATTTTTTTTTTATTATTTTTTTTTTTTCAATTCATGTTATCCAGCAAAGTAGATAGGCCTATACTGAAAAAAGTGAATACAAATTGTCATCCCACCCTGGGATTGCAGCTAAAATACCACTGAACAGATTTATTTATTATCTTATGAGGTTTGGGGGTTTTTGGGGTGTTTTTTTTAAATCTGAGTGAAAGCGAGTTGGATACGTGTTTAAACATCGATTTGTAAGATAAGTGATATCCAACGGACACGAATGTTGTATTCTGTTTCTTAAATATCCTCAAAAAACAGGTTTGAAATAAATTTGAACGCCTTTGGGAAATAAAACTTATTTCTGGCGCCCGTGCTTGCAGTTACGTTATGTGTAACAGAGCAATAAGTTCCAAGGAGAACTTATGCGTCAAGGAGCAATCAGTTTCGGTCATGCTTATTTTATTATATGGTATATACCTGTGGCAGCTTGGGGCATGGAGCAACCAATCACGTGCCAGAAGAGATTTCCAAGGACAGTGCTGAGTAGAAGTAGTGAATGTAACAATGTTAGTTTACAATCTAATTAAAATTAGCTCCACTATTACATGTGGATCTAAAGACAGCCAGTTGGAGCTCATGTCCACCAATCAAAACCTTACTTGCAGAATCCTGCCAGTGATTTAAAACTAACAACACTGCATAGTCCCCAATTTTCCAGGTAACATTTCGTCTGTAAATAATAATTTAAATATTGACCAATCACACTTCGCCTTTTATAACGTTATTTGGGGCATACAAATTCTAAAAATATCGGGCGAGTCTATTTTAGTGGCCGCAGTACAGCGAACCATACTACAATCTAATTAAAATTAGCTCCACTATTACATGTGGATCTAAAGACAGCCAGTTGGAGCTCATGTCCACCAATCAAAACCTTACTTGCAGAATCCTGCCAGTGATTTAAAACTAACAACACTGCATAGTCCCCAATGTCCAGGTAACATTTCGTCTGTAAATAATAATTTATGGGTATGGGTAACTGTATTTACGTGCCCCTATCCCAGGGTCAGGCACGCCCACCCCGGATTCAGCCTCTGACATCGCCAGTTGTCGTCCGGGGCGGGAGGGGGGTGGGGGGGGAGGGGTAAAAATGCATGGGGTAATTTTTTTTTTTTTTTTTTTAATTGTGGTATGACCACTTACAAACTTAAATGTTATATCAGTTATAATTAGGGATCTATCATATTTATATATTATCACTCATATATTTATAATAGCACCATAAATAAAAGCCTTATATCTTTCTATTATTTTAATATATAATTAGTAGGTGCACTTACTTAAAATTTCGATCGGGCAAATCTAAATAATTATATACTATAATTAATTAATTACTAATAATATTTATATATATATATATATTTTTATTTTATTAATTAGGCCCTGGAGGATAAAGGATTCGTAAAGCGGGGAGCACCGCGCCACCGGCAGTCAGGCGATCAAACAGGCGGGAGGCCCACTATGGTAAGTCCGGATTTCCACGGGGGGGCGTTCCGGGGGGGGGGGAGGCCTCCTACCAGGCTTCCCTATCGGCCAAAACCGCCAACGCCCTACCGCACCCAAATATGCACCCTACCACGGCGTCCCCCCCCCCCCATCCCGCCCCCCCCAGGTTATCCATGTAACACAGGTGGGCCAGTATTTAGGATGATATGAATGATATGAAAATGGTAATAATAATTTAAATATTGACTAATCACACTTCGCCTTTTATAACGTTATTTGGGGCATACAAATTCTAAAAATATCGGGCGAGTCTATTTTAGTGGCCGCAGTACAGCGAACCATACTACAATCTAATTAAAATTAGCTCCACTATTACATGTGGATCTAAAGACAGCCAGTTGGAGCTCATGTCCACCAATCAAAACCTTACTTGTAGAATCCTGCCAGTGATTTAAAAATAATTTGAAAACATTCCGAATTATCCAGAGGGTATATGACATGTTTCGTGTGAATTACGAATGCCTTAAAACATGTTTTATTTTATAAAATAAATAATTTGTAATGTAAAACTGAAGACTGATTTAGTTTTTTTAAATTTTATAAATAAATAAATAATTTTTAATCAAGATATTGTTATGTTTGGTATGATCAATAACGAAAATAGTAACTTTGTAAATTGGTTGATTATCAACATTAAATATTATATCTACTGTATGAAAGTACAGAAAAAAATATTAAATATCAATGGAGTTAAAAAAAATTTGCGAAACAAGTTTGAAATAGAAAGATTTATTTTATATAAGAATTGCAATTACGAAATTTTTAATCAATAATGGACACCATGGCTTAATCTCTTTGACTGAAACGTATTTCCTAACAATAGCTTGTTTCGAATTCCAGGTCTTTTTCGTTTCGCGCTAGTATAGATTTACCCCCCCCCCCCCCCCCCCCCATGTATTTATTTATTTATTTATTTTATTTGTTTATCTATCTATTTGTTTTGTTTTGTTTGTTTGTTTGCATATTATTTATTTATCAGTTTATTATTATGTGTTTTAACCATTATATCTTCTTTCTTCTTCTCCTATATTTCCCAGTCCTTTCCATTATATGCGTCATAGCAATTGTTTTTGTTTTTTACCAATCTTTAATTTATACAGAAACATTACAAATGCATTTATGTATCAAATTGTTATATATGACTATATAACATTACTATACAACAAATTAGATATATGTACTTGTATATAAATTATATTACTTTGATGTAAGGCCATGAATTCAAGGCTCCCCAACTTGACATGGTCAGAATGGACTGGGGAAAATAAATATTAAAAAACAGAAAGAAAAAAGAAAAAAAAGAGTTTAACATAATAGAATAAGTTTAGCACTCAGTCAAAAGCTCGAGATAATATAAGTCGAGCACGCGAGATAATAAGTCGAGCGCTTGAGATAATCAGTAATGTGCTCAAAATAATAAGTCGAGAGCTCGAGATAATAAGACGAGTGTGCAAAAAGGGTCGATCGATGGTTACTTGTGGCTTAAAAGTACTTTGATGACGTCAAATATCGAAAATGTAGATATGAAAATGCACGTTTCCGCACGCAGATTACCTTAATGGTAAGTGGGCCTTACGTTGAGATCTCGACTTATTATATTGATGTTGAGGGTTGAACCTATTATCTTGAGTTATCCAATTATATTGTCGAATGCTATACTTATCTCTTGTCAATACTTGCCTTGCCCCGAGCGCTGGCAACTCACGCTACGCCACTGAGCCTATTTCAACATTTAAAAAAAACGGGAGCAAAAGTGCAGTAATAAACTGAATTCTGTACTAGAATACATATATTTTATGGCTATAACATCACGTTTTTCCCAATCTAATTAAAATTAGCTTCACTATTACATGTGGATCTAACACCAGCCAGTTGGAGCTCATGTCCACCAATCAAAACCTTACTTGCAGAATCCTGCCAGTGATTTAAAAACAATTTGAAAACATTCCGAATTATCCTGAGGGTATACGACATGTTTCGTGTGAATTACGAATGCCTTAAAACATGTTTTATTTTATAAAATAAATAATTTGTAATGTAAAACTGAAGACTGATTTAGTTTTTAGTTTTTTTAATAAATAAATAATTTGTAATGTAAAATTGAAGACTGATAACCCATCCCGTACGTATTAGTATGGTTTCGCTGTACTGCGGCCACTAAAATAGACTCGCCCGATATTTTTTGAATTTGTATGCTCCCAAATAACGTTATAAAAGGCGAAGTGTGATTGGTCAATATTTAAATTATTATTTACAGACGAAATGTTACCTGGACATTGGGGACTATGCAGTGTTGTTAGTTTTAAATCACTGGCAGGATTCTGCAAGTAAGGTTTTGATTGGTGGACATGAGCTCCAACTGGCTGTCTTTAGATCCACATGTAATAGTGGAGCTAATTTTAATTAGATTGGTTAGTTTAGTTCATAAAATGGCGTTTTCAGTAAGAAACGTTTTGCGATGCACGGTAACAAAGTCAGGGTAGTCCGTTTTTAACAAAATCAAAGAACACTGACTAATTTATTACCATGATTTCGCCTCAAAATATCAATAGTGCTTAATTAACTGCTGTTTTGTGACAGTTCAGAAGTAACCCGATTTCACGAACGCGAAAGTCCCAATTCGGTCTAAGGTATGGAAGCGACAATATAAAATTAAAAGTTGTTGACGTGAAGCATCGGTGGTCTAGTGGTAGAATACTCACCTGCCACGCGGGTGACCCGGGTTCAATTCCCGGTCGATGCACATTTTTGTTTTCAAAATGTTTTTAGTTATTTATTTTTAGATTTCGAAATTAGCTTTTAAAAATAAGTAGGGGATATATATTTTTCATTTCAAATATGAATTATTATTGAATGAAACAAGATTTTAAAAAACCAAAACTTCCCAATAAGTGCACAATGTATTGTTACGTTCCTACTCAAGGCAACTCAAATACGAAGCCCCTGTGAAGAACGAGAAGCACGTGACGTGATGATGGACGTGAAAGGGGTGTCCATCCGAATATAACACTCGAATTGTGTGTACGACCGGCCTCGGTGGCGCAGTGGTTAAGCTGGTAGGTACAGGGTTCGTAGCCCGGTACCGGCTCCAACCCAGAGCGAGTTCTTAAGGGCTCAATGGGTAGGTGTAAGGCCACTACGCCCTCTTCTCTCTCTCTAACCACTAAACAACTAACCCACTGTCCTGGGCAGACAGCCCAGATACCTGAGGTGTGTGCCCAGGACAGCGTGCTTGAACCTTAATTGGATATAAGCATGAAAATAAGTTGGAATGAAAATGTGCGAACTTTTGAAAACATTTAGTAAAATTGCAACAATGTGACGACTTCAATTAAATCTGAAACCACCTTGTAGCTGGAGTCAAAGTCACCGGTGAAACGATTCGGAACCGATTGCATAGACGTCATCTCTACGCACGTTGATCCTACGCCGCTCCACCTTTGGCGGCAAGGCACGTTACTGCCAAACGCAAATGGTATACATGTCAAAGACATTGGGCTAACAGGCTTTGGGCTAGGGTAATGTTTTTCGACGAGTCCCGATACACACTGGACTTTTATGATCGACGTGAACGATATGCCGACGTCAACGTTCGTCCTTGTGACCCATTTAGATTGGGTCATAATCAGTAATTGTTATGGTGTGAGATGTCATCACCATAACTGCCAGAATTCCACTCACAGGAGGCTCACGGGCCTATACTAAGATGACATCAACCTGGCACCGATCGTTGCGCCCTTCATGCGAACTATTTGATTGGTTTCAAACGTGACCATTTGGTTTACCCTGAAGGGGATAAACCAGTACAGCGGACGTTTTTTCCGCTCGGTCTGGCTGAACGCAGCCCAAGTTTGACCGATTATTATCTATGACTTGTCACATGAGTGTTTCTGCTTTCACACTAATCACTATTCTGACGAATATGAACCTAACGGGCGCCTGTTATTGCCTACTGTACTGATTTAGCCCGTTTTTGTACGGGGCTGTATAGCATTCTTTTGAGACTACTTGTGAAATATATATTCAAAGACTATTTACGTTCAGTATTAATTAAACACTTGCAAACAGTTTTGAATTACATTTTTATTATCCAGTTAAGACGCTTGAACATTGTTTTCTGTAACGTACCAAAAATTGTTGATCCTTTGTTTCAAACGATCTAATAAACAAATTGAAAATGGAGGGAAATGTTTTATTTAACGACGCACTCAACACATTTTAATTACGGTTATATGGTTTCAGACATATGGTTAAGGACCAACTAGATATTGTTCCTACGAGCCTGATTGCTAGTCCTGATTGCTGAACACGCCTTTTCCAAAAAAAGAGGACATTTTTATTTAACGACGCACTCATTTACGGTTATATGGCGTCGGACATATGGTTAAGGACCACACAGATATTAAGAGAGGAAACCCGCTGTCGCCACTTCATGGGCTACTCTTTTTTGATAAGCAGCAAGGGATCTTTTATATGCACCATCCCACAGACAGGATGATACATACCACGGTCTTTGTTACACCAGTTGTGGAGCACTGGCTGGAACGAGAAATAGTCCAATGGGTCCACCGACGGGGATCAATCAAACTGAAAAGGCTACAAAAGATTATATTTTTTACAAACTTATAATTATGCCTGATAAAAATCCAAAATTTTACCGGAATCTAGTTAATAACATGTTAGGAAACAACATGCATTGATTAAGTATCAAATAAAATTATTTAAATATGGTAAAGAGGCAATTTCAGCACTCTTAGCAAAATTGTTTAACACAGTCTGGAGTTTTTCCTTCCTGTTGGACTACAGGTTACATAACGCCTTTCCATAAGAAAGTTTCGAAATTAGACCCCAATAATTATCTCTGGTATCCTTTAATAACAGACTATCAAATTACATTATAGCATAATACCTAGCATCAAATGATCATTTTTATAAACCTAAACCGAATCTCAACGACAAAGGATTAAACGTCAAGCCCCAAAGTTCCTTTGCATGCTCATCACCCCTATCACAAATATGCAGTTATTTATTTGATACTTTGGTAAAACCAATACTATTATATAATTCTAACATTTGGGGAATTGGGCTGCAAGGAAAACAAAATAATGTCTAAACAAATTTATTTATTCTTTACACTCTGAACCTTTTGAAAAGGTACATATTACATTCTGCAAACTCAATCTTCAAGTTGGAAGAAATTCCAAAACAACAGCTTTAAAGGGACATTCCCGAGTTTGCTGCAATTTTAAAGATGTTATCGACTAACAGAGACTTACATATTACATATCAAATGTATTTTTCTACATAACATATTAGTGGCTGTATATTAAAATTGTTTCTGATCATTCTAATATTTGTACTAGGTTAAAGTTCATTTTAGTTCCTAAAATATGTTTTTTAGTACGTACGAAATTATTTGAAGACTAACTCCAGTTTGGGCTTCTTACAAATATTAAGACGACCAGAAACACATTGAATATATAGACACTGATATTCTAAACGAGAAAATATATTTAATATGCAAGTTTAATCGTAGAAATATTTTATTAGTCGGAAACATCTTACAATGCAGCAAACTCAGGAATGTCCCTTTAATTCCAAAACAACAGCCTTAAGACTGACTTAGAAAGATACCAAAACCGTTATAAACGTCCGTGTGTCCAAATACTAGGCTAATTTAAGACACCTTCCTTTGGATCATTCGTTACCTGCTAATGCTGTGCTAAATAGCAAAACACTAGACACATAAGGTACCACTAGCTGGCATAGCCATGTACACTCTATATTTCAGACAAATAAGATTATTATAAAGGCATTAGATGTTACACCACGTACACGAAAACAGTTTGGAAAAAAATGTGAATTTTTTTTTATTTAAAACATATCTAACGTATTATCAAAACAAACTCTATAATCAGAAGAAAAAAAATATACATGTATTAGGGACATCTAAAACCATATAGTTTAACTCCATAGGCCCATTTAACTAAAATAACAAATGACAATTTTAGAAGAGCAATAACAAAACTTCACATATGTGCACACATATTAGAAATTGAAAAAGACAGATAGCCTAGAGGAAATAAAAAGGGAGGATAAATTGTGAAATATATGTAATTATGGGGTAGAAAGTGAATTACATTGTTATAACTAAAACCCATTTTTCATTCGCGCATTAAACTTATTGTAATCGTTGTTAGCCTCCATTTATGGTTGTTTTTGTAAATAATTTCAGTTTGGTTTGACAGTTATTTGATCAAATTACGATTTATATCAATATTTCGATGGTACACAATAGGCCTACGTGGCACAGCTTATTTATACTGCTCATAAATATGAATAAACTTATTTTATTTTATTTGTTTTGATAGTTTAAAAACAAACACTCGTGGCTATTGACAAACAGTTGTGTCTCTTGGGCTGGGATTCCACCGTTTTTAACAGTCAATCATGATAAGAAATTTTTTTACAGGCGTTTGAGCGTGAATTTTAGCAGGGAAGGGGAGGGGAGGGGGTGGGGTCAAGTCTGTGGCGAGCAAAGTTTATATGAAGGTTGAGTCGTGCTCCCCCCCCCCCCCCAAATTTTTTTTTTTAAAAAGAAGAAAATTTGCATGAACAGGAGGTTTTTTTTACCCCCAACCCCACCCCTGCAAAGGCGCCTATTCAGTCTACATTTTCCATGGACACCTATATCAATAGCCCAATATTACACTGTAAAAATTGCTTTATCGACAGGGAGGTTCGTTCTAACCACGGGACCCCCCCCCCCCCCCCCCCCACACACACACACAGCCTACGTCCCTGCGCATAATCACTTCCTACGCCCCCTGATACTAGTAACCGAATGCTCTCAGTTGAACATACTTGAACTTCACAGCACACCAGCAGGGTCATTTATCAAGCAGTGGGTTAACGCCGGTGCACACCAGAAAGGTCAGTTACATCTATTAAGTGATCGGTTTAAAGCGGCACAAACGCCGTCCGACAAGAGCGGAGAGCTTCGGGTTTCGGTATCTGCTGATCAATACCACAAACAGCTGATCCCCGTAACCCGAGGACGTCGCAACTCGTTGGAATAATGGCGACTATGAGACATCTTCGGCGAGTGGTGACGGCTACGCCTTCGTTGAAATCCGGTAAGATATCTTTAGTTTATTATGACGCAATTTTCAGGCAAACACGAATGTTCCTTTTATATTTAATCCACAGCTGTTCGGTGTATTCTGTGGTGCATATTATGATGTTGCGGCAGTAACGGTGTTATACCTATACATTTGTGGTGCTCGCACTGACGCTGTTGAGAATCACATAAGAATGTGGGAACAAGGGATTGACACTGATGGGTGAACTCGGGGGGTATTGACGGATTCAGGGGGGTCACTGGGTTTCTTTATTTCAAAATTTAGAATTTACTAATTCCCTCCCCTAACTTACAAAATCATGAATCAGCCACTACTGAGCCGTACCGAGTAATCTGGCATGGGGCGGGGCGGGACGTAACCCAGTGGCAAAGCGCTTGTGGTAAAGGCTGTGGTATGTGCTATCCTGTCTGTGGGATGGTTAATATAAAAGATCCCTTGCTACCAATGGAAAAGTATAGGGGTTTTCTCTCTAAGACTATGTCAAAATTACCAAATGTTTGACATCCAATAGCTGATGATTAAAAACATCAATGTGCTCTAGTGGTGTCGTTAAACAAAGCAAACTCAAACAGGGATCAGGACCAAGTCGTCTGAGTACCCCCATCAACCCCCCACCAAAAAACCCCACTACACACACAGAAACAAAAACACAAACACCCCCCCCCCCCCCCCATAAAAAACAAAACAATACAAATCCAAACAAAACAACACAAAACAAAAAAAAAAACAAGTAAAACAAAACAGACAAAACATGTTGCTGCCTCGTCGATTTTTGTCGATTCGTAGTGTGGTCTTTATATACATGTGTATATAATACATACCACCAGTGCCAGATTTATAAGGGGGCAATTGCCCCGGGCTTCCCTGCCAGAGGTCTCCCCCCCCCCCCCCCCCACTCGACTAAGGACTTCCTTTGTAAAAAAAAAAAAAAAGGTAATAATTATAAAATTAGTTCATTTTTTTATTTGTCATTTAATTTAATTTCTATGTTGAGGGGCCCCCGAACCTGAAGTGCCCCGGGCCCCCCAATGTCTAATCTGGCCCTGCATACCACGGTCTTTAACAGTTATGAAGACAATCGAGGCATCGATTCAATGGCTCTCGCGTGCATGCCAGAGGTTCTACCACAAACATATTCACGAATAGATCAGTCAAATGATAGTGACGGACGAACTGGTAGCTGAAAACAAAACATATCTGTGACACTGTTGCTTATTATGGCCAGACATATAATAGCTTATCATTTTCTCTGATTGTCACTCAACCATATAAAACAGAAACGATTTGCACACAATTAAACTGTCATAATTTGAAATGTCAGATGGCTAAAGTTGAGAAAATGTCAACTGTGGTAAATGATATTCTGGCTACAGAGCACATTAGCTGAGTCTTATTAGGATGGATGGAATTGTTTAACGTGCACATTCAGAGCAAGCTGTTGTAGCGCACGCCTGTTCTGGGCACAGGTGCCGGCCTCGGCTCCACGAAGCGATCTTAGCTTAGGCTTATTTTTGATTATTATAGCCTTTTTTGATAACTGAAACCATACTTTACTCAGATTTTATGGTTTAGATTATCAATTTTTGAAGTGTTTTTGGTCTTCCTGGTGTTTTTAATATCACAAAATGCAGTGTTTATCATATTTTTAAAAACGCACGTGCGTCTGAGAAGTAACAGTTATGGAGTCGAGTTTTAGTCTATTATTAGAGGATATTTCACCATTTCAAAGTCACAGACTCGTGTTTCACTCAATTGTAACTTTATCCAAATGTGTTATAGGTTTGTAGATTAAATAAACTTAGTGATAATTTTCACGGGTTGAAACTAGGGTTTGTCCCTTTAAGCAGTTTTTTTTTTTTCACTTTAGACTAATTCTTTAAAGGTAAGAACAAATACGTTGTATTGTTCTAAGGTTGTTTTGTTGCTGTTTGTTTTTGTTTTTAAAATTATTATTATTACTTCAGGTGCGTCAAGCGCCTGCTTGGGATCAATAGAGTTGCGATAACAGTTATGAAATACACAATCCATTGTCACAGAACCTGTTAATTGCAATTATTCCAACAACGCAGACGATGAATCATGTAAATAATGGTTATTTCAAGAATCCTGATGGGCCCCATTCCACGAAGCGATCTTAGCCCTAAGATCACCGTAAGTGCATAACTACTGTATGCACTTGGGGTGATCTTAGCTCTAAGATTGCTTCGTGGAATAGGGCTCTGGCCTTGGTTTGTTGATTTATTAACTCGTGTGATTTCCTGTCTTTGTGTTATAGCGAACTATGGGACCGCGGTGCAGACCAACCCGGCGGAACCGCCCGGACCAAACATGAAGACTGACTGTCCTGGGCCAGAGTCACTGAAACTTCTAAAGGAACTGGATGCTATTCAGGTATAGCTGTTAGCTCTAATATGCCTTGTCGTGGTCAAAAAAAACAATAAAAAACATACAAAAACCACACACACACACACACACACACACACAACCGCCCCCCCTCCCAAAACCCCCCCAAAACAAAACAACAAAAAACAAACCCCAAAACCCCCCTCGAAACAACATCCACAGCCCCTCCCCCTGATCCGTCGTGCCTGACAAACATCGGGATTAACAACTTAAACACGTCGTTGTAAGTAATATGTAAGTTAACAGTAAAAAGGTTTCATGAGCCAAAAATATTTTACACTGCCTAATTACAAAGGCCAGTCTATTTAGAGGTTAGCGTTCAAAGTCAAATATTTAAGTATCGTGTCACGTATTGTATATGTAGCGACGCATGTATCAGGATACAGTTTTTTATTTCTTTATTATATGTGATTTAAATTAAAATAACTTTATTTTTATTCGAATATTAATTTCAGTATGAGGTTTTATTGACTAAAGCAAGCAGCTTGATACTGGCCTTCTGAAAAACAAATTAATTTATAAAAAAAAAAAAAAAAAAAAGCTCATAAAGCAAACCAAAAATAAATAAAATAATAATAATAATAATAATAAAAAATAAAAGAGGACAAAAAAGGGGGGAAAACCTCACGGAGTATTATATTTAAGGCCGCTATCGATCGATGGCCACATTAATGCCGGTATGATGATATCAAACATCGATTTGTCGCACTAATGTGTTAAACACCGCGGTCTTGGCAGCTTGGTTCTGCATTTAGTACGACGAAAAAACGTAACGTGACACGTTAAAGGTGCGTTAACACCATGCCATTTGTTGTTACTATTTTAAAATAAGAAAGAAAAGGAATATTTGTTTCTTTTTTAACCAAGACATTTAAACTACGGCCATAAATCCGCCACCTGTCATTACACATGTTACCCCTGTTTTTATATGTCCGTCGTTTACGGAGCACATCTTTCTTATCAATTCATATAGGATCATCAAACCTTGCAATCAAGTACAGCTTGGGATGGCGGTGTGTTGCGTACTATAACTAGGTCACCGCGACCTACCTTTGACGGACGTTACATGTACCTCACGGGTAGTGTTTAATAGGATTGGGAGGTAGGGGTGACGGACGAGCAAACACGTACTGCCTTTCCATGTCTTGTCACACTATTCTGTACCTGGGGGCGGGACGTAGCCCAATGGTAAAGCGCTCGCTCAATGCGCGGTCGGTGTGGGATCGAACCCCGTCGATGAGCCCATTGGGCTATTTCTCGTTCCAGCCACGACTGGTATATCAAAGGCCGTGGTATGTGCTATCCTGTTTATGGATGGTGCATATAAAATCCTTGCTGCTAATCGAAAAGAGTAACCCATGAAGTGACAGCAGCGGGTTTCCTCTCTCAATATCTGTGTGATCCTTAACCATATGTCTAACGCCATATAACCGTAAATAAAATGTACTGAGTGCGTCGTTATATAAAACATTTCCTTCTCTATTCTTGTGTTGCTCTAAGATACGTTTTGGTGGAAATTATCTGTACTATGTAATTTGATTGGCCGAAACATGCAATTAGCCGTACATGTAATTATTTTGACTACCCAACAACGTGTAATTTCACGTCTGTGGAAGAGAACGGTAAAGAGGGATGGGGATCATACGTGGTTGATCTAAAGGCTGTAATTTTTTTTTTTTAATTAACACTTATTTCTATGTTGGCGTGTGTGTGGTTTTGTGGTGCTCTCAGGTGCATTTTGGAATATTTCTGTGACTGTTGCACATAATATACTCCTTTTGTAATGTGAGCTCCGACAGCCATGAACATGGAACGGAAAATACATACAATTTTGGCAGGATTACAGCTCAGTCTTACATTTAATAAGCCTTACTCTCTGAAGCGGCCAGACTAAGCTGAATGGAGAAGCAGATAAATGCATTAGCGTAATCAGAAAGGCAGAGAAACAGAGACCATTCTCCTTTCCAATGCAAACACGACTTCATATGGTTATAGTTTGTTTAGGTCCCGTATACTCCCCTGAAACAAGTTCAAGGAGAGTAACGTTTTTAGCAACCCTTAGTGTGTGAATTTATATAGGAAGGAAATGTTTTATTTAACGACGCACTCAACACATTTTATTTACGGTTATATGGTGTCAGACATGGTTAAGGACCACACAGATATTGAAAGAGGAAACCCGCTGTCGCCACGTCATGGGCTACTCTTTTCGATTGGCAGCAAGGGATCGTTTATATGCACCATCCCATAGATAGGATAGCACATACCACGGCCTTTGATGTACCAGTCGTGGTGCACTGGCTGAATTTATATAATATCAATATCGTAACATCTTAAAGGGACGGGCACTAGATTTTAAACACTAAGGCACATTTCCCCACTATTAAAACCGTTTGTGATCATTGAAATCAAACATTACTTATATGTTATTGTTTATATTATTCATTTCTGTACAACCGATGTGTTTCTAGTCATCCTGGTGTTTCTAATACCACAAAATGCATTTTTCATATTTTTAACGCACGTGTGTCTGAAAAGTAATGGTTAACTGTTATGGAGTCGAGTTTTAGTCTAACAGACTTGTTTCATTCTGTTGTAACGTTATCCAAAGGTGTTACAGGTTTGTAAACTAATCAAACTTAGTGCCCATGTCCACGGGTTGAAACTAGGGTCTGCGACTTTAAATGGCTCTTCATAATCTAAGTTAGAGCAGCAATTAATCATTCCCCTCAGTTGTTTTCATGTTGAAGGAAAGAAGGAAATGTTTTATTTAACGACGCATCTAACACATTTTATTTACAGTTATATGGCGTCAGGCATATGATTAAGGACCAGAGAGAGAGAGAGAGAGAGAGAGAGAGAGAGAGAGAGAGTGAGAGAGAGAGAGAGAGAGAGAGAGAGAGAGAGAGAGAGAGAGGAGAGGAGGGAGGGAGGGAGGGAGGGAGGAAAGCCGCTGTCGCCATTTCATGGGTTACTCTTTTCGATTAGCAGCAAGGGATCTTTTATATGCACCATCCCACAGACAGGATAGTACATACCACGTCTTTTGTTACACCAGTCGTGGAGCACTGGCTGGAACGAGAAATAGCCATGAGGGGCCACCGATGGGTTCGATCCTAAACTGACCGCGCACCAAGCGAGCGCTTTACCACTGGACTACGTCTCCCCCTCCCCGTTTTCATGTCGAGGTCTGCTACTATTCTATTTCGTGGTCTATGTCTTAACATTGCGAGGTAGCTTGCAATCTTTCAATAAACCGGAGAAGTATACAAACGGGAGCTTCGGCTCCTAATAAGGCTACCCAAGCTGGATTGGTCAAAGGGTAGAGGCTGGACTAATATGGATCAGTGTCACTGTTAAAAGATGGACTAACAGGCTCAATCTACTTGTAGGAAGGCACCTAACCGCAGCTCAACGCACATTCGCTCATGAGCGTTTGAAGAAGAAGAATAAGAAGAAGAAGAAGAAGAAGAGAAAGAAGAAGAAGAAGAAAAAGAAGAAGAAAACCACAAGAACGTACGACTATTTTGTGTCTAACATACATTTTGACACCACTTCTACTATTGAAAAGCAGTAAGGGGTTATTTTTAATGCAATTTATCGTATGAAGGACAATACACACCACGACTTTTAATGTACGAGACCGTAGGTCACTGGTTGTAACAGAGGGGAAATCTGAGTCATTGGACCCATTGGGCTGTTGTTCGTTCCAGCCAGTCCTCCGTAGCCGGTATAACAAAGGCCATGATATGTACTGTCCTGTCTGTTGGATGGTGAGTATAAAAGATTCATTGCTACTAATCGAAAAGAGTAGCCCAAAGCATAGCGGCAGCGGGTTTCCTCTTTTGTTGGATGGTGAGCATAAAAGATCCATTGCTACTAATCGAAAAGAGTAGCCCAAAGCATAGCGGCAGCGGGTTTCCTCTTTTATTACATTTGTATCTGTGTGGTCTTTAACCATATGTGCAATGCCATGTTGAGTGCGTCATTAAAGTAAAACATTTCTTACTACCACTGATCTATATTCCACAGGCCCGAAAGAACGATATATGAAGTTGGGGGTGCACAATCCCTAGTGGTGGAGGGGAGGGGGGGGGGGGGGGCGCACAATCTGTTATTTATATAGTAGAACAAAAAACCGGACATTTTCGTCCTCAAGCAAGGTGGGGGGAGGCCTCCCACCGCCCTGTTCCACCTCTGTTGGAGAGATAGGGACTGGAAAGTGGATTATAATGACGAAAGAAGTCGAAAAAAAAAAAGAGCTCTCATGACGGAAATCAGTAAGGAACTGAAAGAAAAGACGGATCACGAATGCCAAATTGATTTTTAGGTCACCACAGCTTTCGATGACTGCAAATCAATTTTCCTCTTACACGACAGCGTGCATCTAATTCCGGCGAGGACAAAGATGATGGGATTTGACCATATTACACTTTCTTTCATTATTGACAGAGGCAATGCGCACAACTGGAACGGCATTATTGAACCGATAGAGCTTTACTTCTTAGCCTCGTATTACATAAAGTAAAATAAGTCCATATAATATAAATCAATATTTAACGCCACTCCAACATGAACATCACATGCCTAAAATCTGGCAAATAATTAATACAAGGCAAGGCCATTTGGTCTAGATCGATGGAGATGTTTTGAAAGTAGTATGGCCAGGAGGAAGGACAACTAGACAAACGTCAACAAATGTCTAATAAAACACAACAGCGCCAATTCAAAATACCTGTAGTATGGACAGTTTGTAATAAAACACAACAGCACCAATTTCAAATTAAAACACAACAGCACCAATTCAAAATACTGTAGGTATGGACAGTTTGTATTAAAACACAACAGCACCAATTCAAAATACCTGTAGTATGGACAGTTTGTATTAAAACACAACAGCACCAATTCAAAATACCTGTAGTATGGACAGTTTGTATTAAAACACAACAGCACCAATTCAAAATACCTGTAGTATGGACAGTTTGTATTAAAACACAACAGCTGGACAGTTTCAGTATGGACAGTTGTATTAAAACACAACAGCACCAATTCAAAATACCTGTAGTATGGACAGTTTGTATTAAAACAGCTTTCAGGAGTCGTTTTCGAGTATGATCACCAATTATTAACATGCAACATAAGGCACGGCCGGTTTGGCCTTAAGACTGTTTAATTTCCAGTGCACTGGAGCATATGACTAGGGTAATGCAACAATTTGCCGCATGGCCGCCATTAAATTCGAGTCCTGCATCCATGGCCACAACTGATGAGTGCGTCGTTAAATAAAACATTTCCTTCCTTCCATGGCCACAGACGCACAGCTTGAGTGGATGTAAAAAAACGGCTTCTCGGGGGAAATGCTGTTTGTTTAACAACCCAATCTCAGGTATTGAATATACTTAACGTATAGAAAGTATGACACTTGTTCTAAAGAATAACAGAAAGAAAGAAATGTTTTATTTAACGACGCACTCAACACATTTTATTTACGGTTATATGGCGTCAGACATATGGTTAAGGACCACACAGATTTTGAGAGGAAACCCGCTGTCGCCACTACATGGGCTACTCTTTCCGATTAGCAGCAAGGGATCTTTTATTTGCCCTTCCCACAGGCAGGATAGCACAAACCATGGCCTTTGTTGAACCAGTCATGGATCACTGGTCGGTGCAAGTGGTTTACACCTACCCAATGAGCCTTGCGGAGCACTCACTCAGGGTTTGGAGTCGGTATCTGGATTAAAAATCCCATGCCTCGACTGGGACCCGAACCCAGCCTGTTGACCGATGGCCTAACCACGACGCCACCGAGGCCGGTAAAAGTAGCGATGAATGGGATTCTGATGTGGAATACACAAGTGACGGTGAGGATCATAGTTCTGATGACGAAAATATGGAAGAAATAAAATAATAATAATAATAAAGAAAGAAGATAAACATTTCACAAAAGCCGACAAGCGGTTTCTTAACTGGAACATTAATTAGTGCTCCTATAAGAACAACAAATATAGAAAATTCTGTGAACACTTGAGCCTGATTTCGTACAATCTGTTGCAGGTCAGTGACCGACGCAGATTGATGCAGACCTATGAAATATTTATGGGAACAGTCGCAGACGTCTGCGTCGGATCTGCAAATGATATTTTCTGGTTCGTGTACGTCAGTTTGTGCCTGTTGCCTATATGTTACAGATTGTATGGAAAGCAGACTTAAACGTCCAGTATAAGTAATATACTACTCAACTGTTGCTTGGGGTATTTCTGAAAAATACCCCTATTGCAAGGAAACGGGAACCATTGATATTCATATGATATATTTTAATGTTCAAGAGATGTAAAATAAGCAACAGATAAGGGTATCATGGAAAACAATGCAGAAATTGTAAAATCAAATAATGTGTCAATATGAAACAGCCATGTCCATTGCCAAAAACACCATCATGCGTACATGTCAATGGATTAATCTGGACATGTCAGTATCATGTATGATGTCCACGAGACTCAATAACACTTTGACATCTTCTGCGCATACTACCGATCAGGTGGGTAATGCGTTGATCTGGAATACGACCCCATTCCTCCTGGAGCATCTGCTGCAGCTCATCCAGAGTCTGAGGTTGCAGTGGTCGTTCGGAGATGGCACGCTGAAGCATGTCCCAAACATTCTCTATCGGATTTAAGTCTGGAGAACGTGCAGGCCAATCAATACGATCAATTGATTCCGTATCCAGGTACTCATTAACTATACGAGCACGATGTGGACGTGCATTATCGTCCATAAGAAGAAAGCCAGGACCAACTGCACCACCAAATGGGCGAACAATCGGGTGGAGGATTTCATCTCTATATCTCTGAGCACTGAGAGTCCCATTTTGTATCACGTAGAGGTCAGTGCATCCCATCATGTTAATGCCGCCCCATACCATGACAGATCTGTCATGTTCCACTACAAGATGTGGTAAAAATCTCTCACCAAGCCGTCTATCAGTGTAATCCAGACAAAAACGAGATTCACCGGTAAACAGCACAGGGGCCCAATTGTGACGAGTCCATCTAACATGAACCCTTGCCCAGTTCAAACGCTGCTCAACATGATGCCATGTGAGTGGAACTCTAATAGCTTGTTGTCCAGAATGCAGACTTGCTTCATGAAGCCGACTACGGATAGTTTGTCTGGAAACACGAAGTCCAAATACATTTTGGAGGTGGTTTTGCAAATGAGTTGCATTCAAAGTGGGTCGACGACGCGCTTCTATGACAACATGGCGATCATCGCGGGGCGTCACTCTTGATCGACCTCCATCATGCCGTCGGTTTACTCTGCCAGTCATTAGGTACCGATTCCATAATGTGGATATTGCGCTTTGTGGAAACGATACTACCGCACGCAGCGCCACTATATTTGGCGGCGGTAGACTCTTTAACTAGTAGAACGATAGTGGCGTGACGTCACTAAGGATAGGTTTAGCACTGAAACATACACAGTGACGTAACAAAATACCGTCCGTCTATATAGGTTTTAGCCATAGTCTGCTTTTATTTGTCAAGACATATTTTTCATATATCATTTTTGTTTTGGCAAAAAGAGATGATGCTCTTTGAAATTAAATAAAATTCTATAACAAAAAATTGTATGATTTAAGGAGACTGGCAATCACAGGACTGTCATTTTGGCTTCGTATTCAATAAAATAAGAGGCGGAACGTAGCCCATTGGTACAGCGTTCGCTCGATGCGCGGTCGGTGTGGGATCGATCACAGTCGGTGGACCCATTGGGCTATTTCTCGTTCCAGCCAGTGCACCACGACTAGAATATCAAAGGTCGTGGTATACATGTACTACTCTGTCTGTGGGATGGTGCATATAAAAGATCCCTTGCTGCTAATCAGAAAGAGTAGCCCATGAAGTGGTGACAGCGGGTTTCCTCTCTCAATAGCTGTGTGATCCTTAACCATATGTCTGACGCCATATAACCGTAAATAAAATGTGTTGAGTGCGTCGTTAAATAAAACATGTTTTTCTTTCTTTCAATAAAATATCACATATCTTAGTGTATTTTGTTTGACTAGTTCGTCACGTTTGACAGACAGGTCATTTAATGACATTAGTATTAATTTATACCCTCCCCTATCCTTCACCCCGAACCCAGCCTTACCCACACTAGTATAAATTTATGGAACATAATGTTATTTGTACTGTTTGTGTTTTTAAGAACATCGTTGATCACTCCAATGAAGCAGATTTTAAAACAGAAGTGCTCAAACAATTTATGGTGGACTTTTTATGAATGTTTATTTTTCAAGCTCGGGCTGTGAAAAAGTTTCACCGGTGACAGAACATTTGTATTATCTCATATTGATTTACTCACTCAGCATTACTATCGGTGCAAAAATTATAAAGATTTCACGACCTTTAGATCATGTGTACAATAGTCGGTAAATGTTTCAAAAAGTCACTTTTCCCCTTAGTTCCAATGTATTTAAAACTCCGTTTTAGCTGTGAAAATATGTACCTGTGTCTGCTGGATGTCATTTTAAGCAACACAACTAATGTTCTCTTTGTTGCATTACAGAAAAGTTACAAATTAAATATAGTTAATGGATATAAAACATGATTAATTCGACTACACACGCAGAAAAGGAAACGTCATAGTGATTCATTCATATACCTATTCACTTTATTTCCCGTGGATCAAAAGTTTGTTCTGTGACCTATGATTTTTATTTTTGACATTCCAGTAATATAAGGATATCTTTATAATATGTGAAATTTTCAAGAAGGTGTAATGACTTTTTAATGTTGACCGAATAGTATCATGTCCCCTTAAGGAGAGCTGCCACATGGGTTTGAGTTGCCCCATTTCCAACACACCAGCTCAGGTCATCGTTTAAACGTCGTCTTTTATTGGTGGGGGGAGGGGGGCGTAGCTTAGTGGTAAAACGCCCGCCTGATGCGCAGTCGGTTTGGGATCGACCACAGTCGGTGGGCCCATTGGGCTATTTCTTGTTCCAGCCAGTGCACCACGACTGGTATATCAAAGGCCGTGGTATGTACTACCCTGTCTGTGGGATGGTGCATATAAAATATCCCTTGCTGTTAATCGAAAAGAGTATCTGTATCATATCTGTGTGGTCCTTAACTGGCTGGACTGAGAAATAGCTCAATGAGCCCACCGACAGGGATCGACTGCATGTCAAGTACAACGGAATAATTCAGAACAAGCTGTTGTAGTGCACGCCTGCTTTGGCGCAAGTTCTGACGTGTGCCAATTCCTTCTATCATGACAGGAGGTAAGTTAGGAGGGAAATCGGTCCCGGTGGTGTACTAGTTAATCCATCGGAGTTAAGACAGGTAGATACTGGATTCGACTCCCGGTACCGGCTCCAATCCAGAGCTAGTTTAACGACCCGCTGGATCTATATCTTCCACACTTGGTGTATTGCATCTCAACCCATAATTGATTTTACTTCACAGAATACCGGTGCAGCTCAGTTTTTCGTGGACTATGATCGTAGTCAAGGCAACTACATTGTCGATGCCGACGGCAACGTTTTATTGGATCTTTATACACAAATTGCTTCTCTACCTCTAGGTAAGATTGTATTTTTTGGCATTAATTTATGAAATTAAAATGTGTTGAGTGCGTCGTTAAATAAAACGTGTCCTAACATTTCCTTGTCCATTTATGGGGCACTGGTTGGGACGAGAAAAAAAACCCCAATCAGCTGAATGGATCCACTGAGGTGGTTCGATCCTGCGACGCAAGCACCTCAAGCGGGCATTCAACCAACTGAGCTAAATCCCGCCTCTCAAATTTAACGACAACACTAATCCAAAACATCCAATCGTATGCGACATTAGAAGTCTTCTAAAACATTAAAATTGTATTAATTGTCAAGTACACGTACTGTAGATAACAGTTTGTTTTTGGGGAACCGTTCAACGTAACGCTCGAGAATGGAAGGGTGTTGTGTTGCAGATGTTGTGTGTGTGTGTGGGGGGGGGGGGGGGGGGGGGGGGTGTTGCAGTAAAAATCGTTTGATTTCGATTATCCAAACCAATTCTAAAATAACTTACAAAACTAAATTCCGTAATGTGACACTCGTAGGCTAGTGTTACATTTTGTATATTGATGTATGTTTCAGAGACATTTCGGCAACTGGGATGGCGGGGAGTGGGGGTGGGCGAGTTACTGTTTGTATTTCACTAGGTGAAGGGAGATATTAATGACTGCCCACTTTAGTTGGAGGGCCAATAATCCCCTGTCCCCAGCTTCCGACGTCTGTAACTAAATTAATCATGCATTTTTTGGTATTATTTAATAGCTAACATTTTTATTCTGATTATAGGATGATAACAACTCTATTTGTTTTACTGTAGGTTACAATCACCCAAGTCTGGCCAAGGCTATGTCACGACCAGAAAATCTGGTAAGTGTACCTTGACCTGACTACATTTTATAATTGCATATATACGCAGGCATGTAGAAACGATATCTGGAGAAGGGAGGGGAGGGGAGGGAGGAGGCACAATGTAGTGGATGGTGTACAGTCTATAGTGGTAGACTGTTATCTTTATATAGAGCAGGACCAACAAAAAATAACAAAACATCCGTACATTTTCGTCTTTGATTGGGGAGGCACGTGCCTTCCCATCCACCTTTCCTTAGGGACTGATGCGTCGGAAAATGCCAGCAACTGGATGGGTCAAGGGGGTATTATCTTCATTGGAGGGGGTTGGGGGGGGGGGGCAGTGTCCACATCTAAGGATTGGTACTATAGTATGTTATTAAAAGAAAGCATCTTTGTTGGTTAAATTGTGGCTGTTATAAAGTCTAACAACTTGTTTTGTGCAAATAGAAATATTTTAATGAGTTTGTTTTGTTCCCCTTTTGTTTAGTCTGCATTCATCAACCGCCCTGCCTTGAGTGTGTTCCCACCAAAAGACTGGCCGCAGAAGCTACAGACGGCATTACTTGCTGTAAGTTACATTGACGGCTTTCCTCAGTATTCAAATGATAGAAAAGCTGATTTTAAAATATTCCATGTTTTATATATTAATTCCAAAATTACAAGAATAAAAACCTAACAAAACAAAACTTTTAATTAACATTCCATCCCAAAATGTATACGTGTCTCTAATTCATCCTACCTGAATGGATTAACGTATTATAAGTTTTTCATATATATTTTTTTTAATAATCAGTAAGTTGGAGGCGTTTTTTGGCTACTCCATGTAATCTGCAATTTCATTCGACCAATCAAAACCGTTCTGGCATACATCTGACAATGCTTAACAAGCTGTATAATATATAGATATTCATTACATGGCTATTATGTGGCGTAGCGTGTCATAAATAGTCTTTTTAAAATATTGTTTATAATTATTAAATTCTGTACTATACAAATCCCATGGTCGCAACTAACCTAAAATCAATAGAAGACTGGTGGAATCCCAGCCCGCGAAAAAACAAAACAACAACAACAACAACCGAAAAACAACAAACAACAAAACAAACACGAAAAACAAACAAACAAAATAACCCAACCCCAAATAAACCCCCAAAACAACAAAACCAACAAAAATAACAAAACCAATCATACAAACAAACAAAAACAACAAACAAATAAACAAACAAAACAAAACAACAATAAAGAATCCAAGTGCAGTAACACGATAGTGGATCTTTTTCAGCTTGACACAAAATGTCAAAATGGCACTTACAATTATTGAACAAAAAACAAAAGGGACGGAAAATCGTCTTTTTTACATAGTTGTTGCTAAGTACAATCCTGAATTCAGGTTTAGATTTAATTTAGGTTTGTGATAAAGATGTATACACTATTTACTAAAAAAGAACATGTTGTTTTTTAAACATCTGCAAGTTAGATTTTCATTTTACAGGTGTCACCGCCGGGACTTAACCAAGTGCAGACGATGTCTTGTGGCGCATGCTCAATTGAACATGCGCAGAAAGCATGTTTCATTACCTACAATGTAAGCTAATTGATACTTAATCATAACACAATATGTTCGTACCAAAATTGTATTACTAGGTTCTTTCTGACAGATACATAATGTATTTGAGATATATTACTAGTTATATATAACACTATGGGGATTAATTTATTGTTGATGTTTTTCAAGAGACTGTCAGTTTTGATAATAAATTATTTGTAGGCCTAGGCTACACCAGGTCTGAGGCCCATTTCACTAAACATTATAAGTTTACGTCTGCTACTAGCAGTTATACCGGTCGTGCGTTTGTATGTGTTTGGCATCTTGTAATACATACTGACTGTGTTACAGACTGATATATATCTTGTAATACACACTGACTGTGTTACAGAGTGATATATATGATATCTTGTAATACATACTGACTGTGTTGCAGAGTGATATATATCTCGTAATACACACTGACTGTTACAGAGTGATATATATCTTGTAATACATACTGACTGTGTTACATAATGATATATATCTTGTAATACACGCTAACTGTTACAGAGTGATATATATATATATATATATATATATATCTTGTAATACACACTGACTGTTACAGAGTGATATATATATATCTTGTAATACACGCTGACTGTTACAGAGTGATATATATCTTGTAATACATACTGACTGTTACAGAGTGATATATATATCTTGTAATACACGCTGACTGTTACAGAGTGATATATATATCTTGTAATACATACTGACTGTTACAGAGTGATATATATCTTGTAATACACACTGACTGTTACAGAGTGATATATATATCTTGTAACACACGCTGACTGTTACAGAGTGATATATATATATCTTGTAATACACGCTGACTGTTACAGAGTGATATATATATCTTGTAATACATACTGACTGTGTTACATAGTGATATATATCTTGTAATACATACTGACTGTTACAGAGTGATATATATATCTTGTAATACACGCTGACTGTTACAGAGTGATATATATCTTGTAATACACGCTGACTGTTACAGAGTGATATATATCTTGTAATACACGCTGACTGTTACAGAGTGATATATATCTTGTAATATATACTGACTGTGTTACATAGTGATATATATCTTGTAATACATACTGACTGTTACAGACTGATATATATCTTGTAATACATACTGACTGTGTTACATAGTGATATATATGATATCTTGTAATACATACTGACTGTGTTACATAGTGATATATATGATATCTTGTAATATATACTGACTGTGTTACATAGTGATATATATCTTGTAATACATACTGACTGTTACAGACTGATATATATCTTGTAATACATACTGACTGTGTTACATAGTGATATATATCTTGTAATACATACTGACTGTGTTACAGAGTGATATATATATCTTGTAATGCATACTGACTGTTACAGAGTGATATATATATCTTGTAATACATACTGACTATTACAGACTGATATATATCTTGTAATACATACTGACTGTGTTACATAGTGATATATATCTTGTAATACACACTTACTGTTACAGACTGATATATATATCTTGTAAGACATACTGACTGTGTTACAGAGTGATATATATATCTTGTAATACATACTGACTGTTACAGAGTGATATATATATATCTTGTAATACATACTGACTGTTACAGAGTGATATATATCTTGTAATACATACTGACTGTTACAGAGTGATATATATCTTGTAATACATACTGACTGTTACAGAGTGATATATATCTTGTAATACACGCTGACTGTTACAGAGTGATATATATATCTTGTAATACATACTGACTGTTACAGAGTGATATATATCTTGTAATACACGCTGACTGTTACAGAGTGATATATATCTTGTAATACATACTGACTGTTACAGAGCCGATTGCGCGGTGGCAAATCAATTACAGAAGAAGAGTTGCAGACTGCTCTGATGAACAAGGAACCTGGATGTCCACCACAGACTGTAATGTCATTCAAGAATGCATTCCATGGCAGAACCATGGGTTAGTAGCTTCTCAAAAAAACCCACAAAAAAACCACCATTGTGTTTAACAAAATTGAGGCTCCTTGGAAAATTTATTTGAATTTTGAGGGTTTTTTTCTTTTTCTTCTGTTTTGTTTTGGGGTTTTTTTTTGAGGTGGGTGATTTTTTTTTATTTGCCAAATTAAACTTTAATTTACAGTTGTCAATTTGGCAAGTGACTGCTTAAACTCCCCCTAAAAACCCCCAACAAAACAACAACAAAAAAAACACCCAAAAAACCCACAACCATACATATGTTGTTGAATTAGGGGTGGGTGGAGCCAAAACATGTTCGATCCATGTTTCCGTACTGAAGGATTTTTCCAATTTTAGAAAATGGTTGGAATTTTTGCTTGAATGTTCCCTGAGTAGATTGTGTCTTTATTGATTTGAGAGGCAGTATTTCAGAGACAATTTGTTATTGATAGCTTAGGCCTAAAAGAAAATAATAGTTTTTCCAGGAATCCTACCCTATCTAGAAAACAACCTGACCTTATTTTTTTAATGTTTCTTCTTCCTCTTTTTTCTTCTTTTTTTACTGATATGTACATGAAAAGAAATATACATATTTTATCGGACTATTGTAAAATTAATTAATTTAAAAATCAATAATATATAATTTATAAAATAAGCTGACCTACCCTATGTTCCTGGAAATACACACTTTGTTTTAGGCATTACCAATAACTAATTAATACATAGCTTCCATTAATTTTAATTAGGTGCCCTAGCACTGACTCACACAAAACCAATTCACAAGCTTGATCTTCCCCAGCCAGACTGGCCCATAGCAGATTTCCCTCAGCTCAAGTATCCGCTGGATGAGTTCACCCGTGAAAATAGAGAGGAAGAAGATCGATGTCTGGCTCAGGTATGTAATATTCCAGACCGTCCATGAAGACAAATGTAGTTTTCTATAATGTGACCCACCATTTTACATTATTTAACATTTATTTCTCATTTACTAACATAAATGTAAAAGTAAATTTTGTTTTATTTAACGACGCCACTAGAGCACATTGATTTTTTATCTTATCATCGGCTATTGGACGTCAAACATATGGTAATTTTTAGAGAAAACCCGCTGTCGCCACATAGGCTACTCTTTTATGACAGGCAGCAAGGAATCTTTTATTTGTGCTTCCCACAGGCAGGATAGCACAAACCATGGCCTTTGTTGAACCAGTTATGGATCACTGGTCGGTGCAAGTGGTTTACACCTACCCATTGAGCCTTGCGGAGCATTCACTCAAGGTTTGGAGTTGATATCTGGATTAAAAATCCTATGCCTCGACTGGGATCCGAACACAGTACCCACCAGCCTGTAGACCGATGGTCTAACCACGACGCCACCGAGGCCGGTAAACATAAATGTATTCATTCACATATGCATTAGCTTGCATTTTTGTTTGCACTGAAATGTTATTAACCATTTCTTAATTCTTTTATTTCATCAATTCTTCATTCATTCCATTGTGATCCCTTTTTAACACAATAATATGATTAATTAATTATTTTAAATGTATTAAATGTCTACTTCTAAAATGGTGGGTCATGTTAGTGTTGCAGCTCCAAATAGTTTTAATAGCTTATTTGTTTGATAGTTTTTGCCATAATTTTTGTGCATGCAAAATTCACGATTATAAAAAGCTGTTGAATTATTAGGTTATGTTAAAAAGACTGTATTCTTTGTTTCAGATATTAAATATTGTATGTTAAGGTGGGTACTTTTTAATCAACAAAATCATAAAATAAAATGGTAAATATACATGTACATGGTTGCAAGCCATAGAAATGAATTTATTTAAATTTGGAGTGCTTTGTAATAGTAATTCAGCTTTCCCTGGAAGGATTTAAACCATACTACAGTGAAACCTTTCAAAATTGGACCCTCTGTAAACCGGAATTCCCTCAAAACCGGACATTTTCACGGTCCTTTTTTTTAAAAATCATTAAAGAACTTAACCTCTCTAAACCAGATACCTCTTAAAACCGGACATTTTACTTGGTTCCTAGGGTGTTCGGTTTAAAGGGGTTTCACTGTAGTAGACATTCTGGCAGAATGGGAAAGTACACAGCAATGTTTCTATAAAATGTTCCTATCTGCTCTGGTGGAACAGCCCCATTCAAATCATTGCCCCACATCTACTACATAAAAAGATGTGGTATGTACTATCCTGGTTATATGGACAGAGCATATAAACAATAACACTATTACCTCATTCAAAATTATATTTCTGCATAATTTTAGAGTCCAGGAGAATTTCCGATAAAGCCACAGAATATGAATTAAAGTCACAGACTATTGTTTCAATCCTTGGAAATAAACACTTAAGTTTGGTGAATCTACAAACCTGTAATACATCTGGATAAAATTGCAATCAAGTGAAACAAGAGTCTGTGACATAGAAACAGGGAAATACCCTCTACAAATAGACTAGAGCTCATCTCTGTTACACCGACCTCAGTGGCATCATGGTTAGACCATCGGTCTACAGGCTGATAGGTACTGGGTTCAGATCCCAGTCGAGGCATGGGATTTTTAATCCAGATACCAACTCCAAACCCTGAGTGAGTGCTCCGCAAGGCTCAGTGGGTAGGTGTAAACCACTTGCACCGACCAGTGATCCTAACTGGTTCAACAAAGGCCATGGTTTGTGCTATCCTGCCTGTGGGAAGCGCAAATAAAAGATCCCTTGCTGCTTATCGGAAAGAATAGTCCATGTAGTGGCGACAGCGGGGTTTCTTTCAAAATCTGTGTGGTCCTTAACCATATGTCTGACGCCATATAACCGTAAATAAAATGTGTTGAGTGCGTCGTTAAATAAAACATTTCTTTCTTGCATCTCTGTTACAGTTACTTCTCAGAGGTATGTGTATTAAAAAAAATATTTTAAAATGCATTTCGTGGCATTACAAAGACCAAGATGGCCATAAACAATTCAGATGTATAGAAACTGATATTCTAAACAATACAATATAAGTAATGTCTGATTTCAGTTATAAAACCCCCAACTGTAATAGTAAAATAGTGTTTAAAACCTAGGGTCTGTAATTTAACAAATTACTGAACTCATAACTTGTACCAATACATCATTACATATTTGCAAGAGATAAACACACAGCCAAGTCTGATACTGCCTGATCATTTGAAGTGGCACTTTGTTTTGACAGGTGAAAGATTTGATAGAGAAATACCAAAAACAAGGAAAACCTCCGGTGGCTATAGCCGTGGAGCCAGTTCAGAGTGAAGGGGGAGATAACCATGCCTCTGCATATTTCTTCCAAGAACTGCAAAACATCACCAATGAGGTACACCATTGTGGATTACCAATTGTTTGTAGTATGGATCTGTTGCATAGAAATTTAGTATCTATCTAGTATAATGATAACTTAAATTTAAAAAACAAAATTTCATGTCTGAGATTGCATTGGCTGTACAAATAGTTGATTTGACAGATCTGCAGTAAATGTAGAAAAATATTTGATGATATTTTTTTTGGTTAAAAGTAGGTGACTATGCTAGATACTTTGTTCATAGTCCAAAATTCAGGTAAACCCAGTTATCACTGGAGCATGTGACTTTAAAAGTCAAATATTGAGGTTAAATTCCTCTTTTCATCAGTAATCATCTTTGAACCATATTGGGATCGATCCCCGTCAGTGGGCCCATTGGGCTATTTTTCATTCCAGCCAGTGCACCACGACTTGTATATCACTACCCTGTCTGTGGGATGGTGCATATAAAAGATCCCTTGCTGCTAATCAAAAAGAGTAGCCCATGAAGTGGTGACAGTGGGTTTTCTCTCTCAATATCTGTGTGGTCCGTAACCATATGTCTGAGACCATATAACCGTAAATAAAATGTGTTGAGTGCGTCGTTAATTAAAATATTTCCTTCCTTCTTTTGAACCATATGTACTGAAAAAAATAGGAAGAGTTTAACACCATTTTTACAATGGAGTAGCCAGGATTTTAATATTGGGGGGCACCCACTTTGGAGGGGGAAATCACACTGTTTATGAGTTGTGTTAGGGAGGGAGGGGGAAACGAGGTGTAATTGTAGGTGGCCAATGTTTCCATGACCTGTGGCTGTGTCAGTGCATTTGTGATGAGCCACAACTGGTCAAATACCGTGGTATGTGCTGTCCTTTCTGTGGAAAAGTGCATATAAAGGATCCATTGCTGCTAATGGAAAAATGTAGCAGGTTTCCTCTGATGGCTATGAGAAATAATTACCATATCTTTGACATCCAGTAGCCGATCATTAATTAATCAATGTGCTCTAGTAGTGTCGTTAAACAAAACAAACTTTATTGTCATACGTTTAGTGAGTTATGATGCATGTATATTTCTAAATTATCAAAAACTGTGGTTACGTAGAAATTATGCTGAATGCATGTATGAATGTGATGTATTTCAGCATGTATATTTTTAAATGATCAAAAACTGTGGTTATGTAGAAATTATTCTGAATGCATGCATGAATGTGATAAATTTCAGCATGTATATTTTTAAATTATCAAAAACTGTGGTTACATAGAAATTATGCTGAATGCATGTATGTGATGTATTTCAGCATGTATATTTTTAAATTATCAAAAACTGTGGTTACATAGAAATTATTCTGAATGCATGCATGAATGTGATGTATTTCAGCATGTATATTTTTAAATTATCAAAAACTGTGGTTACGTAGAAATTATTCTGAATGCATGCATGAATGTGATGTATTTCAGCATGTATATTTCTAAATTATCAAAAATTGGTTACATAGAAATTATGCTGAATGCATGTATGTATGTGATGTATTTCAGCATGTATATTTTTAAATTATCAAAAACTGTGGTTACGTAGAAATTATGCTGAATGCATGTATGTGATGTATTTCAGCATGTATATTTTTAAATCATCAAAAACTGTGGTTACATAGAAATTATGCTGAATGCATGTATGTATGTGATGTATTTCAGCATGTATATTTTTAAATTATCAAAAACTGGTTTCGTAGAAATTATGCTGAATGTATGTATGTGATGTATTTCAGAATGTATATTTTTAAATTATCAAAAACTGGTTACATAGAAATTATGCTGAATGCATGTAGCCTATGTATGTGATGTATTTCAGAACAGCATGGGTCTGCTGATTGACGAGGTTCAGACGGGGTGCGGCATCTCGGGGAGGATGTGGGCTCACGAACACTGGAACCTGCGAGAACCCCCCGATATCGTGACCTTCGCCAAGAAGATGATGACTGGAGGATTCTACTGTAGTGATAAATTCAGACCCAAAGAAGTAAAATAACTTTTTATTTCATTTAATTCCTCAATTACTTATACCTACCACAGTATAATGGAACAAGCAGTCTAAGAGTAGTGTCCAACAAATGTTTTCATTTCATTTCAACTTATTTTCGTGCTTATATCAAATTAAGGTTCAAGCATGCTGTCCTGGGCACATAACTCAGCTATCTGGGCTGTCTGTCCAGGACAGTGGGTTAGTTGTTAATTGTTAGAGGTTAGTGAGAGAGAAGAGGGAGTAGTGGTCTTACACCTACCCACTGAGTCATTAAAACTCGCTCTGGGTGGAAGCCGGTACCTGGCTGCGAACCCTGTACCTACCAGCCTTATGTTCAATGGCTTAACCACAACACCACCGAGACCGGTCCAACAAATGTTTTAATCTCCTAAATTCAAGGGCCATAACTGGTAAAAATGAGAAAGCCACATGAAAGTCAAACTTGTCTGCTAACTCTACCATGTGTATTGTAAAGCTTGTACAGACAAAATTTCAGCTCAATATTTTGAGGCATTGCAAAACCAAAAAAAGCCTGGAAAACTATATGTGGGATAGATGAACAGACAGATGGAGAAAGAGTCTATAGTCCCCTTCTGATGGACCAGCACAGGACTAATAAATCGTCGCGTGAGAGCTAAAAGGTCGTAAGTGGCAGATACGACCCAAAACGTCTTTTTTGCATATTCGGAATCGCCATCCCCGATTACATATTGTCACAAAAAATCGTTGCTGTGTCCCCAATTGCATCGTTTATACAGAAGGATTTAAATGGTCGTAAGTGAATCACAGATACCAATTTGCACGAAAATAGACGTAACTGACACATATGACTTTCTTCCGATTTGCTTGCTGTCCATTATGTGAACACCATTTTTAAATACAGTTCGTTATATAATTATGTCTGACAGGTCGTATGTGCCAAATACAACACATATGTATTCTTTGGTATCGGTCTGTGATAGAAATTACAAATGTGAAGTACAATAGAGCATACATTATGTCAATATTTTTATGTGCTTGAATCCAAAAATTAATATGACTTGTCGTTGTGAGAGCCCGGTCTATTTAAGAAAAACATTTGGTACTGCATGCACCGAACCATTTGGCAACAGACAAGAATGGTGTCTGTATATATAAATAGGAATTGCATAAACATTAATGTTTGTATGGTTTGCTATTTTATGTACACCATAATTATAATAATAAACATGTTTTGGTGAATTTTCTTAAAAAACAAATATCTATTTTGAAATGTTTTTAATTGAAGCAAAGTTTCCAACATGTAATTTGTATCTGTATATACAATTTTAATTCATAATAATGTTGTATGTGGCATATACGACCAAAGTGCAAGCATAATCACACTGATTTTGGATGTACATGTATTTAATTATATGTTACGGTGATCAAGTTCCGCCTTTCAGCTGCCTTTGAAGATCTAATATAGGCATTATGGATTAACAATATTGCACATACAAACGTCATTGTAAGTTATCCATGACAAAGTCCAGTAACAAAAGACAGTGTAATCAGACTTAAGGTTAAAAGGCGAATAAAGTGAATGTGGCGTCAACATAAACGATAGCAAGATCTATGAACTTTGATTAACTTTACAGTTAACAAATATTTGCAACAGAATATCTCTGTCCTGAGTCAGACCCCCGATTCTATCGGAGGCCGGACTCTGGATATGCGTGTTCGAAACACTAGTGGTATATGGACTATGGACAAGTTAAACCAGTTACTAAGCTAAGCTAGCAACAGAATGTTGAACGTGAACATGACACAACACACACACCAAAACATTAGCACAACTTAGCACGCACAACAGAAGCTGAACATGACAAAGCACACACACCAAAACATTAGCACAACATAGCACGCACAACAGAAGCTGAACATGACACAACACACACACCAAAACATTAGCACAACTTAGCACGCACAACAGAAGCTGAACATGACACAACACACACACCAAAACATTAGCACAACTTAGCACGCACAACAGAAGCTGAACATGACATAGCACACACAACATAAGCTGAACATGACATAGCACACACAACAGGATATGAACATAACATAGCTCACACAACAGGACCTGAACATGATATATAGCATACACAACAGAACTTGGAACATTAATGATAACAAGACCTGAACATAACACAGCAAAAAGCTGAACATGAGAAAATAAACACCATAGAAACTGAACGTGACATAGCACTTGCGACAGTTTATTTGTTTGTTTTGTTTAACAACACCACTAGAGCACATTGATTATTTAATCATCGGCTATTGGATGTCAAACATTTGGTAATTATGACTCATAGTCATCAGAGGAAACCCGCTACATTTTTCCTAATGCAGCAAGGATCTTTTATATGTACTTTCCCACAGACATACCACATGACAGCACATACCACAGCCTTTACCCAGTCACTTGCGACAGAATCTGAACATGACATAGCACTCACAACAGAACCTGAGCATAATAGAGAACTCACAACAAAACCTGAACATGACGTAGCACACATAACAGAACCTGAACATGACGTGACACACATAACAGAACCTGAACGTGACATAGTACACACAACAGAACCCGAAGAAGAACATGACAGAACACACATACAACATACCATGATCATGACATAGCACACACAAGAGAACTTGAACATGACATATCACTCTCAACAGACGCAGAAAATAATTTTGCACACACAACAGAAACCGGAGGATTGATCACTTAACACTCAACAAAACACGGAGAGAACACTGCACATAACATAGTCTGGAGATATCACTGAACACACATCACACATAACCTGGAGAGGTCTCTGAACACAGTAGAACCTGAAGAGATCACTGAACACACAACAGAACCTGGAAAGATACTGAACTCCCAACAGAACCTGGATAGATCACCGAATACACAATAGAACCTGGAGACATCACTGAACACACAACAGAATCTGGAGAGATCTCTGAACACACATCATAACCTGGACAGATCACTGAATACACAATAGAACCTGGAGAGATCACTGGACACACAATAGAACCTGGAGAGTTCACTGGACACACAATAGAACCTGGAGAGATCACTGAACATAATAGAACTTGGAGAGATCACCGGACACACAACGGAACCTGGATAGATCACTGAACACACAATATAACCTGGAGAGATCAATCACTGGACACACAACAGAACCCGGAGAGACCACCAAATACACAATAAAACCAGGAGTGTGCACTGAACACACAACAGAACCTGGAAAGATCACTGGACACACAACATAACCTGGGGAGATCACTTAACACACAATAGAACCTGAAGAGATCACTGGGCACACAACAGAATCTGGAGAGATCACTGAACACACATTATAACCTGGAGAGATTACTGGACACACAACAGAACCCGGAGAGATCACCAAATACACAATAAAACCAGTAGTGTGCACTGAATACACAACAGAACCCGGAGAGTACACCCAACGCACAGCAGAAGCTGTAGGGTTTACTGTTCAATCAATGTAACCTGGAGAGAATCCTGCATGCTAAACAGGTGGACATGGTATAGTGTTCACTACTTCTGGATTTGATATTCAGTACACACCCATCATTGGAAATGTAAACCCTATATCCTTTGAATGAGCTTCACTTGAACCCGGTGTATCCCAAACCAATAAGCTGCTAAAAATAGTTTCTTCATTAAAGGATACCAGTTTCAGTTTGCTTAACTATTCTGGTTTGTCTATTGCACTAGCTGATAAACCAGGTATTCTTGAAACCAGTGAAGTACACCCTGGGGCAGCAGAACCAGGAACTATCTGCAAAAGGACTCCCATGGCGCAAAGAACACAGAAAGAACACTGCACACAACATGACATCAGCTTTTCTGATGACTCTGCTTTTTTTTATGGACAAGTTGTCTGATTCTGATGCACCATCATCAAACAACATGGAGCACTACCACCACAGTGTTTCTGCCAGATATAACTTTTTGGGTATGGCTGTATGGAATTGAATGCAACCACTGCCAACAGAGATATGGGGGGGTCCTTCCTGAGAAAGAAAATGAGTTAAGTTTAGGGCTAGGATTAAGAAAATCATACAGTAATGATAAGAGTAATTAATTTTGTCAAAAAGTTAACTTAAAAAATAAATTCTGCAGAAATATTTAGGTATGGTACCATACCAATTTTACCCTCTGGCACAAACCCTGCACCAGATAAGGTCACACAAAATCAGGGGTCGGTTAAAGAAAACAAGGATTTCACGAGTCAGAGTAGTTTTTTTTCACATTATTATTTTGTTCAATTGATGATTTTATTTATCGTTTTATTATTAACAAAAGTAAAATAACTGTTTTCACTTAATATTTTGTTTACCGGCCTCGGTGGCGTCATGGCAGGCCATCGGTTTACAGGCTGGTAGGTACTGGGTTCGGATCCCAGTCGAGGCATGGGATTTTTAATCCAGAGACCGACTCCAAACACTGAGTGAGTGCTCCGCAAGGCTCAATGGGTAGGTGTAAACCACTTGCACTGACCAGTGATCCATAACTGGTTCAACAAAGGCCATGGTTTGTGCTATCCTGCCTGTGGGAAGCGTAAATAAAAGATCCCTTGCTGCTAATCGGAAGAGTAGCCCATGTAGTGGCGACAGCGAGTTTCCTCTCAAAATCTGTGTGGTCCTTAACCATATGTCTGACGCCATATAACCATTAATAAAATGTGTTGAGTGCGTCGTTAAATAAAACATTTCTTTCTTTCTTTAATATTTTGTTTAAGCGGTGATTTTATTAATACGTACTTCTATTTGTATTCCTTTTTGATTGTTTGCTTCTAAATATTTTCTATTTACAAGCTTTCTCCTTTTAAAAAATAAATATGTGATTTGCAAAACTGAAATGTTTTAGAAGTGATGGTTCTTTCAGAATAAATATTTAAATTTACTTGATATACTGTTGGTCGTAAATGACGCATTTAATTTAATCATGAATAATTGTTGTAACTACAACTATTTAAGCAAATAATTAAAACACCTAATATGCTATAAATACCGCAAATATACAAAGAAATCGTAAATATGTTCAGCTTTCATTGTCATTAAAACAAATTCGACATCTTAACTACTGATCAAGAAAAACAGTTTTCTTTCATTATCTCGGCTTTTAAAAAAATAATTTTTATGCACTTACATCCTTCTGGCTCTCACGCGACGAAATGTAAAAGCTTAAATCAGGGGTCTAGCTTGGGATTTTCAGGTGGTACACAGACTTTTCGGCGATGGAATAAAACACTATTGGCATAGAGCATACACACATTTACATCATATATTGTAATAAAAAAATGTATTTGTAATCTCAGGTGGTATGCAGCTGCGTACCTGCATATATGGAAAAAAAAGAAAAAGTTTTATTTAACGATGCACTCAACACATTTTATTTACGGTTATATGGCGTCAGACATATGGTTAAGGACCACACAGATTTTTAGAGGAAACCCGCTGTCGCCGCTACATGGGCTACTCTTTCCGATTAGCAGCAAGGGATCTTTTATTTGCACTTCCCACAGGCAGGATAGCACAAACCATGGCCTTTGTTGAACCAGTTATGGATCACTGGTCGGTGCAAGTGGTTTACACCTACTCATTGAGCCTTGTGGAGCACTCACTCAGGGTTTGGAGTCGGTATCTGGAATAAAAATCTCACGCCTCGACTGGGATCCGAACCCAGTACCTATTAGCCTGTAGACCGATGGCCTAACCACGATGCCACCGAGGCCGGTTTACATATATGGAAGCTAGGCCTCTGCTTAAATAATAGTTTAAGTATTCAGTTTGGAAGTGGTATAAAATACATGCTGAAGGCAGGGTTATGAGATACATGGTGCAGAACAGGGATGGCTAATTTGGGTAAGTGTGTCTGCTACTTAATATGGGGGTTTAAATGGTTTACCATGATTTTAATCAGACCTTCTAGAGTGCCTATACAAAAGTGAGAAGTCATCACTTTGGTATACAGTGGTGTTTGGCAGCATGATTAACAGCAAGAGGGTTGGTCAGAACGTTAAAAGTTACTGCAGTGAAAAGTAGAACCTCTGTAAAGCGGAATTCTCTCAAAACCTGACGTAGAGCTCCCGCCTGATGCGACAGTCAGTGTGGGATCGATCCCCATCAGTGGACCCATTGGGCTATTTCTCATTCCAGCCAGTGCACCACGACTGGTGTATCAAAGGCTGTGGTATGTGCTATCCCTTGCTACTAATGGAAAAATGTAGCTGGTTTCCTCTCTAAGACTACATGTATATGTTGCAATTACCGAATGTTTGACATCCAATAGCCAATGATTAATTAATCAATGTGCTCTAGTGGTGTTGTTAAACAAAACAAACTTAAGCTAAGATTATATGTTGCAATTACCAAATGTTTGACATCCAATTAATCAATGTGCTCTAGTGGTGTTGTTAAACAAAACAAACTTCTTTTTTTTAAACTTGGACCCTGATCACTGAGGTTAGTATCATATTCTCCTCACATTTTTTCTCTTGTACCTGCAGGCATATAGAATTTTCAACACATGGGTGGGCGACCCGTCAAAGGTGGTGCTACTGCAGGAAGTGGTCAACACAATCAAGCAGCAGGGTCTTCTGGGAAATGCTGAACAAGTTGGAAACTATGTAACGAAGGGACTGGAGGATGTACAGGTATATACAATGATAGATTCTTGGGAATGGGCACAACTGGTTGTTTCCATTGGTGTTTCCAGGATTTTATGTTTGTGTGTGTGTGGGGTGTGTGTGTGTGTGTGTGTGTGTGTGTGTGTGTGTGTGTGCACCCACACTGTCTTATTAGTCATGTTAAGGGGTGACAGAAATATATTTATTACCCCAACAGGCACTCATAATGGGGAAAATAAAAATAAGAAATTATCATACATTGGTTTAACGTACACTACTATTGGACAATTTGATGCCAAAAAACCAATCGCCTTGTCGGTACTAAATATGATTTCATCACAATTTGGCAAAGCACACACAATGACGTCACGTAGTTTAAAGCGTTTGCATTTTGTCTTTATGGTTTCAGTGTCAAAATGGTAGTTTAATGCAATTCATTATAGGGTTTTTTTTTACAGAATATATAGAACTTTGGGTTTTGAAAATTATCTGTGAACCGTGAATAAAATACAAAGTTAAAGCAATACCCAGAACAGTAAAGTAGTTTACGTCGTTTCTATATACATGGATGTGTAACCAATGTAAGCTATATAGAAAATAAAGGCTTTTAAAAAAAACATCCAAATAGCTGGGGTAATAAATAGAATAACAAACTCGGTACCAGTTATTATCAAATTTATATCCCTCGTGAAATAATTTTCACTTGTCAGGACATAAATTTTATAATAACTGGTAACTCATTTATTATACTCTATTTATTACCCATATTATGTGCAGTGAGATGTGGGTGAATATATTTTCTATTGTTCTCTAGGGAAAGATAGACGCCATCTTTCCCCGCTGATGTCATGACGTTAGTTTGGTGACGTCATCGGTTTGCTTTTCTTTCGTGGCGTGATCAGTTTCCTCAGACTTTCATGTCTTGTATATTATATAGGTTGTGTCATGTAAGAAGTTTAAAGTTTAAGTTTCTAAACTATTTACACTATGGTAATAAATACAATAACCCACTCGATACTTGGAATTACAGATTATCTGTCCCTTGTGAAATTAATGTTGTCAGTCACAAACTAAAGCTCGTGACAGACAACATTAATTTCACTTGGGACAGATAATCCGTAATTCCTCGTAATTCGTAAGTTATTTTCTATATAATGTGGTGGGTGAAAAAAAGAAAGAAAGAGAGGTGTGATTGGGGGCCAGTGTACCATCTTCACCCAACCCCCTTTAAATTGTGGAATATATATATATATATATATAAATTGTACTTCCCAGACACTCGAGAACGAAAATGTACCTTTTTTTAGTCCTACTGTATATAAATAAAGATATAAAAATCTGGCTTGTGCCCCCATTAGAGACTATGCTATGTGTGTGTGTAGGGGTGGAGAATGGGTAGAAGGGGAAACAATATTTGACACTTTTAAAGGGACTATTCTGAGTTTACAGCCATTGTAAGATGTTTCCAGTTAACGAGTAAAATCACATACCAAATATAGTTTCTTGTTTGGAATAGCAATGTTTGTACATGTATATTTAATGTGTTTCTTGACATCCAAACTGGAATTTTCCCCGCAATAATTTCAAACAATATATATTTTAGGAAATAAAACAAAGATTGACCTAGTACAAAGACTAGGATGATCAGAAACACATTTAATATACAGCTACCGTACTGATATTTTATGTAGAAAAATTTATTTAATATGCAGTTTTGGTCATCTCTGTTAGTCGGCAACATCTTAATAAACTCAGGACTTTCCCTTTAATATTTTACATTCTAAACATACTTTTAGTTTCTTCCATTTATTAACTATTATTTGTGAATCTCAAATTATGTAGGTGGTTTTGTTTTGTTTTGTCACAATTTTGTACCTTTTTCTTCTTTTGGGGGTCTTCTTTAGAAAATGTACCCTGGACTGCTGAAAAATGCCAGAGGTTTAGGAACCTTGATTGCCATTGATTTCAAAGATCCAGCTTCAAGAGACCAGGCTTTGCAGAGGCTGAGGAAAAAAGGTATTGATTGTGTCAAAATATTCAGGGCTTGAAATATTTCTTTGAAAACCAGCCACCTGATGACGTAACATAAATGTTATTTTTAGTGCATTTAAGACCTACATCTAAAATAAACTCATGAAAATCACCTTTTATATATTTCATCATATGTGTCGTTAAAGAAATATTGGTCTCCTTTCCATTTCAAGACAGTGCTTGATTGGCTAGAAATTAAAAATGAATACAGTAAAACCCCTCTAAACTGGACACCCATGGGACCAAGTAAAGAGGCCAGTTAAAAGAGTTATCTGATTTATAGAGGATATGTTCTGTATTAAACTTTAACGAGAGTACTGATGAGGTACATGATATGCCTGTCAAAAGTAGGTCACTGTGACCTAGTAATGGTGCACATGTTGTACTTGAATGCAAGGTTTGATGATCCTATATAAATTGATAAGAAAGATATGCTCCGGAAACGAAAAGTTTATGGACAGATGAACATATAGTGTAGTGACAGACAATGTTATACCATAACACAACCCATCCAAGACGGGCACATACATGTAGAGAGGGACTGAAAAACGTCCATTTTTATTTTTTTAGGGAATTCTGGTTTTGCAGGGGTTTCACTATATGTGGAAGTGGAATTAATTAAAGGTGAACAAATTTTCTATTCTGTTCCAGGTATTAATGTGGGCAGTTCTGGAATTCAGACAATAAGACTGCGACCAACGCTAGTTTTTGAGAAGAAACATGCTCACATATTCTTGGAGATCTTTGAAAGTGTTGTCAAAGACATGCAGAAGTAGTAGTTCAAAAGACTGAACTTGTTAAATAAGTTCTTTTTTTAATGTTATTTTTCCAATATTAAGCAGAGCTATACCAAAGTATGGGAAATGTGCTTATGCACTAGGGCCTACCCTGATGAAAACCTCAAAGTCCCATTTGTTTTTGTTATGTTTTTTGAAAGCATTACATGTTTTCTTTAGAAATCCCAGTTAAAAACAAAACCAAAACATATGCATGCTTGCAGGCATGGACACCTAGATTGTGTAGAAATCTTGATTAAGGGTCTATAAGTCATTGTTTTATTGTTATTTTTCCAATATTAACCAGAGCTATACCAAAGTATGGGAAATGTGCTTATGCACTACCCTGATGAAACCCCCAAAAGTCCCATTTGTTTTTGTTATGTTTTTTGAAAGCAAAACAAGTTTCTTTAGAAATCCCAGTTAAAAACCAAACCAAAACACATGCATGCATGCAGATATGGACATCTAGATTGTGTAGAAATCCAGATTAAGGGTCTATAATCCAATAATAATTAATTTTTTTAATTTATAAAGTTGACAGGTTTTTATGACCAAGTGACCAGAATCACATAAGTTCAATAAAACTGTGTACCATATGATTAATAAAGTCAACGTTTGAAAAACAAAATGCTGTGGTGTTTTTATATTGACTCATAAAACTTGCCCCACTCTTTCAGCCATAATTTCTAGTTATTTCTTTCTTCCTTCTACCACAAATAAACATAGCTTAAAAAATAAAATGCACAGTGGACAGAGAATGGTTCAGAATATTAAAGATGTTTTCAGAAGCCACAATACATGTTATATAATAATATATAATACAATATATAATAATGTTGGATCTGTTTTGTAAGAGTAACATGAACGTTTAGTTTTTCCACCACATTATTTCCAGAAATATATTTTTTACCAGACCTGTGGATACTTTGCGGGTGGGGGTTAATTTCTTGTCCTACTCTATATAGATGTACACATCTGGATTGTCCCCCTTCCCCCCTCACTGCAGATATCATTCCTACAGGCCTGATTACCGTAATTTCTGTCATCTTCTTATAGTATATGTATATAAATTTATTAAATTTTGAGAGAGGCCTTAACATACTGGAAGGTATCAATTAGCCTGTTGGCCAATCCCAAACTATATAATAAATAAATACTACCGACTGGTTTGTGGAAACAAATATTATTTGAACTAATTATATCCATAAAATCTCAGCTTAAGATTTTGGTTGGACTTTAATAGCATAATAATACATTGTGAAGGCCGATTTTATCAGTGACTGGAAAAGGCAATCCTTGACACAGTGGAAGATTGTAGCCAATGGTTGGTTGTTGTGTTCAAACTAGTTCAGTGTTGGGGAGTTGAGTGCACATATGGTGAGGTCAGGTGAATATATGAGAAAAAAAAAACATGATCTTGAAGATCAGAATTACACACAGGCCCAAATGATTTGTTGCCATGATGACATCAAGTGATGGAGTAGTACATATATGTCCATGTAAGCCAGTGGTAGGACTGGGATTTAGCTGTGTCAGTGCTTGTCCGAGGTTAAACGTAAAGTTTGTTTAACACCACCACTAGAGCACATTGATTTATTAATCATCCGCTATTGGATGTCAAAATTTGGTAAACCCACTCAATTTTTCCATTAGTAGCAAGGGATCTTTTATATGCACCATCCCACAGACAGTATTCCACATACCATGGCCTTTTTGATATACCAGTCATGATGCACTGGCTGGAACGATAAATAGCCTAATGGGCCCACCGACAGGGATCGATCCCAAACCGACCATGCATCAAATGATTGCTTTACCACTGGGCTACATCTCGCCGGAGGTCTGATGGACAACAGTATTATCGGTATGCTGATAGATTACGATTCAAAGGATAAATAATATGCAATGATACGCTCTACATGTATCGATACACTGTGATTTCAAGTTCATTGTCAGTCGGATTCAACTGGTTTTCTTAACTGTTCAAACATTAATGACCCAACGTTATTAATAAGCTTTAGTACACTAAAACTTGTATCAAGGAAGGAAATGTTTTATTTAACGATGCACTCAACACATATTATTTACGGTTATATGGTGTCGGACATTTGGTTAAAGACCACAGATATTGAGGAAGGAAACCCACTGTCGCCACTTCATGGCCTACTCTTCAATTAGCAGCAAGGGATCTTTTATATGCACCATCCCATAGACAGGATAGCACATACCACGGCCTTTGATGTACCAGTCATGGTGCACTGGCTGGAGCGAGAAATAGCCCAATGGGCCCATTAACGGGGATCAATCCCAAACTAACAGCACATCAAGCGAGCGCTTTACCACTGGGCTACACCCTGCCCCTAAAACTTGTATCATGTATTTTCTTTATTTTGTTACATGATTACAGTAACTTAAAATGAGTTGAAGCAGACCTCACCATGAAAAAATTGAAGGGAGTGATTAATTGCTACCCTAACAGATTATGGGGAGCTATTTAACATATTACCATTACTGATACCATATAAATTCACATGCTAAGGGGAGATAAACAAAAATAAGTCTCTTGGAAGTAATGTGTAGTGAGAGTGATATCTCCCTTAAACAGCGAGGTCTGTTGATGGTGTTGTGAATAATACAATACAGGAAAGACATAGCGATACTAAAATTCTCATAATGCCCATCCCCAGATCGTAGGATCAATCACCATTGATGGCACCCGTCATCTTAAGTGTACAAGACGGTGTGTGTGTGTGTGTGTGTGCAATGTTTAAGTAAAACATCAAATTCAGGCAAAAAAACCCACATATTTGAGCAAAATGTGCTAACTCGAGACCTTTTTACCATGTATTGACATCATCCTAACCTCAAAATTAGTTGTAATCCATGTAGAAATGCGTAGTGATTAATTTGCAACCCTATACAGCCATTTGGTTGGAATGCTAATATGAATAAGCATCGTTATCCAGATTGGGGAAAATGGGGAGTCCGTACACTTACGCCTGTCTTCCACACTGTCTCCCAACCAGTGGGACCTCGAAGGGCATCCCTGCAGCTTTTTTCAGGAGTGCTTATGTGACAGGAAGGAAGAGAAAGTGCACATACAAAACATTCCCTGCAGCTTTTTCAGGAGTAGCTTATGTGACAGGAAGGAAGGAAACGTTTTATTTAACAACACACTCAACACATTTTGTTAGTTATATGGCGTCAGACATATGGTCAAGGATCACACAGATATAGAGAGGAAACCCGCTGTTGCCACTTCAAGCTTATGTGACAGAAGCAAGTTTTCTTTTTCTTGATGAACAATAATTATAATTATGTTAGATATCAAGGAATTTTCATAAACCATCTTATCTACAATGAAAATAAAAAATGATGTTGATATAAATTTTCACAACTTGAGATAGGGTGCAAAATATATACTCAAGGATCCTCAACCCCCTACCCCAGGGATTAAAGTATATATGTATTAGATCATGAACACCTATTATGTGACGGCTAGTTAAATATAATAATGGCCACCAACAACTTATTTTAACTGGCCCTGCTTGCAACCATGATTAAGTTTCACGCCCGAAAACTACTATAAATACTACCAACTTATAGTCAGGGTGGATAGCTGCTTATTCTTGAAAAACAACAACAATAAACATCAAAATTGTTACGTCTTGCGGGTGGGGGGGGGGGGGGGGGGGGACCACATCTTGTAGTGGCTTACAGATAAAATTGTTAACCACGTAAATTTATTTTTCAATTCACGATATCTACAATAAGATGAGTAAGGACTTTGTCAGACCTGTCCTTTTTTATTCTTTTTTTTTTTCATTCACTGTAGATGAAATATTGATGCACTGGTTTAAAATGAACACTCCAAACATTAATGAGTCACACATGCAGATAAAAATAGTAATAAAAATTAATAAAAATATATATAAAATGAGCTGGGGTGTTTTGTCTATTAAAAAAATGTTTGTATTTTGTATTTTTAACAGATAGTCTGTTGAATCCACATTTTAAAAGAAGACCAAGTAAAAGTTTAAAATATTTTTTTTTCATTTTAACAGTAAGACCCTTCAAATCATCAATCTACATGCATGTGGTATAGGTGCACACAGATAGTCTGTTGAATCCACATTTTAAAAGAAGACCAAGTAAAAGTTTTTTAAAAATTCATTTTAACAGTAAGACCCTTCAAATCATCGATCTACATGCATGTGTTATAGATGCATGGTTCTTTGTAACACGGTCTAAAACTTAGTTCTTGACTTTTTTTCTTTCTCTTTTTTGTATCTACCTGTAGTCATGTGAAATGTGTTTCTCAAAATATAATCAAGGGATTGTGAGTCGGACACCCTTGGTGTTTTACATCACAGTTATTGTCTGTTCATTATCTTTGATGCATTACAGGATTACAGATGGTATTCCTTAGACTTCATGTTGCATTACCAGTATTTTCTATTAAATAAGCACTTTATTGGAAAATTACGGTGCAAAATATTACATTTTAAAAATTCACTTGTAAGTCCGACAACTGGGCATACCAATTTTAACAAATCTTTTTTATATTTAGAGTAAAAATTGCTGACATTATGTGACATACAAGGACATAAAAGTATCTAAATAGATACTGTAATATTGTAGACAAGTCAGGTTCACATAAAGTTCCCATTATATCCCCTGCCTTGGTGGTGCAATATCTGATATCACGTCAGAGATTCTGAAATAGTGTGCCATGCAGGGCAATAGAACGTATTTCTAAATAGTATGCACACAAAAAAAATCCAGTGCCACCAAAATTTGTGTGTGTGCCGAACATCCAAATCATGACAGTGTTGGAATGTTTTTTGGACATTAGGACAGCCAGAAATGCACCAGATGTACAGACATGAATAATGTAAAGATGAATCTGTAAGTTTCAGCCAGCACTAGAGTACAATGTTTTTAAGAGAACTTTGTACTTTTAAACAGTGAGAAATCCTGCTATATTCACAATTACGATTATATTAAATCTAAAAAATGTCTTGATGCTTGTAAATATTAAACCTACACCTCAATAGTTAAAAAGTAAGTATTTGACTAGACCCAACTGCCATTGTTTGTGACCAATATCTTCCATTACACAGCAAACTGATCTTGTGCCACAAGTTTCCGGCAAAATTGTAAAATATCTTCCAAGATGCTAGAAATATTTTTGAAATCCTTTTCAGATCCTAGGAAAATTAAAAGGTTTAACCTTTAAAACTCTTCTTCCTTGATGAATTAATTAGTTTTTCTATATTGTCTTTCTTTATTCTTTTTGTTTTTAATCCTAGAATGTTCATTGTAGGATGTTATACGACAGATTTGTATTTTCTTTCTGAAAAATAGTCAATCTGCTTGCGATGGTGATGTGTGTGTGATGTTCTTCCCTCTTTCAGATTCACCCTGTGAATAACCAGATTAGTCCATTACAAATTTGGGAGAATACGAAAAGGCTGTTAAATAAACATAAATTATATACTGAAAATGTTTTGTTGTGACCTAAACTGAAGAAAGGCACATCAGGGAGAAAAACTGTTGATGATCTATTCTAAAAATTTAATCAAGATTTACTAATTTCGTATAACCGCCCTCAGTGGTGTCATGGTTAATCCATCGGACATAAAGCTGGTAGGTACAGGGTTCGCAACCCAGTACTGTCTCCCACCCAGAGCGAGTTTTAACAACTCAATGGGCAGGTGAAAGACCACAACACCCTCTTCTCTCTCAGTAACCACCAACAACTAACCTACTGTCCTGGACAGACAGCCCAGATAGCTGAGGTATGTGTCCAGGACAGTATGCTTGAACCTTAATTGGATATAAGCAGGAAAATACGTTGAAACGAAATAAAAATTTCGTATGATTAGCTACTTTTCAGTATTTTAAAAACAAAAATGTGGAATTTATGAAAATGGACTGAAATGAAATATTTTTCAGAGCGAATCCTGCTGAGTGTTTTGGTGTTTAGTTTTTCTTTATGTAACATTCTCTGTGACGCTTTCCTGTGATTCCTCCTGTTGATCATGTGAATGGTGCCTTGACCGCTTCGTTCTCTTACTAGCTTTTTGCGGTTCGTTCTGGGGATTGGTTTGATGTTTATTCTCCTGGGCCTTCTTCTGTGCCCTCTGCTGCCGTGTATTCTGAGCCACCGCGCTGACGTGGGGGAACAGCTTCGTGGTGTTCCCTACCGCCTTCGTTCTTCCCTCTCGGAACACCATTCTCATGCCAGGCTTAAGGTATTCGGGATTTTTAATGAAACGGAAACGCACTATCGCTTTGTCACCAGTTCGTAAGTGTTCTCTCGTCATTTTGAGAATTGTTGCCGTTTGCCGAACACTTCCAACATGAACTGAAATTATAAAAATGGTTTGATTTAGATGGAGAGAAGAACGGCCACGGTTGTTTATTTATGATAAAAAGTGAACAAAAATGAAGTTACTTTGGATGTCAAGACAAATAGGTTTTTTTTGCACATATAAATGTATTACCGGGAGAGGTCAACAAAAGCTTTAGTACAATATAATTATACAGAAATTAAATTGGCAATGGAGATATCTTTCCTTGCAATAACTTTTGACCTCAGTCAAATAGGTATCTTCATTTTTAGCAAACACCAACATTAATTATCAATTTACAGTGTACATCACTTCTTTTATACAGTGAAACCCCTCTAAACTGGACACCCTCAGGACCAAGTAAAATGTCTGGTTTAAAGAGGTATCTGGTTTAGAAAGGTTAATTTCTGTACTGAGTTTTAAAAAAGGTCCATGAAAAATGTCCAGTTTACAGAGGGTCCAGTTTTGAGAGGTTTCACTGTAATTAATATTTCTGTAAAACGTTTACGGTCATTTTTATTAGAGCATGGCTGTACTACGTTCCAAACAATGAGGTTACACATCAGCTGTTGACTTGGAATGCAGTGAAGATTTAAAAAATAACTACTTTACTGACTAAACATTTTTAATATAGAGTTTTAATGGCTGAAATGCAGAGATGTAAAGCTGCAACACTGACTTCCCTGTCGCTAACCACCAACAACTGACCATTAATTCTCAACATGGGCACACAGTCCACACAGATGAGATAGGAAGGAAATGTTTTATTTAACGACACACTCAACACATTTTTATTTACGGTTATGTGGTGTCAGAAATATGGTTAAGGACCACACAGATATTGAGGGAGGAAACCCGCTGTCACCACTTCATGGGCTACTCTTTTCGATTAACAGCAAGGGATCTTTTATATGCACCATCCCATAGACAGGATAGCACATACCACAGCTTTGGATGTACCAGTCGTGGTGAACTGGCTGGAGTGAGAAATAGCCCAATGGTCCACTGACGGGGATCGATCCCAAACCGACTGCACATCAAGCAAATGCTTTACCACTGGGCTATGTCTTGCCCCTTGACAGATGAGGTATGACCAAGACATGGTGCTTGAAATATAATTGAATAAATATCCACAAACAATTTAAAAATTAAAAAACCTCAGTGAATATTAATGAAAGTTACCCATAGCTTGATATCGAACACTAATTGTTGTTGGATGATGTAGAACAAGAATTTCTCCTTCAAACTCCCAGCATGCCTTGGGTTCCAATTTTGGTGAAACCATTACCATTCCTTTTCGTATAGACGATCTTTTAATCTGTTATAAAGAGACAAACAAACACAACATATTTATAAATCTTATTAAATTTTATTTTATTTTTTCAAAGCTAATGCAGAAACATTTATTTTAGTTTAGTTATTTTACCATCAGGTAGAATTGTAAACATATGTATAGTAAGCCGATTGTGAGTTAACATTACCTTTTTCAGAGCAAACGATGCTGTCTGGCCCCCTCGGACTTCCTTAACAGGCATTCTTTTTCGATGTATGCTCTTGATGACGATTGGCTGGAACTGGCCGAGTGCATCAGGACCCAGTAATAACGTGTCATTCAGCTTAATGTACCCTTGTAGCAATGTGCCAGAAACCACTGTTCCCACTCCCTGTAAAGATTACCAAGAAATAATATTAATATTTAATTATATTACAACTAAAGACAAAGTTAATTTTCATTATGGGTGTGAAGTAAGAAGCTGTTTATTTAAAGTATGTAACCATGTTAAACTTGTTCCTAAACAATGTAATCATCTATAACATAATCTATAAAATGTTGGCTGCAAGGAAGTTACAATTATAGCTGATGAAATTTGACAGTTTAAGAGTTACTGGAATATTTTGAGAAGCCCGACATATCCACACGACCAACATACCCTTGAGACAACTGCCACACATGACCATAATCCTTCCCTGAAGAAGCTGGACGTCCCTCTATCCCATGAACTTTAGTGGTACGGTTAAATAAAACAGACTTAAGAAGGAGGGAAGGAAATGTTTTATTTAACGACGCACTCAACACATGTTATTTATGGTTATATGGCATCGGACACATGGTTAAGGATTACACAGATATTGACAGAGGAAACCCGCTGTCACCACTTCATGGACTACTCTTTTCGATTAGCAACGAGGGATCTTTTATATGCACCATTTCACAGACAGGATAGCTCATACCACGGCCTTTGTTACACCAGTTGTGGAGCACTGGCTGGAACAAGAAATAGCCCAATTAGTCCACCGCAACTTCAGAGCAATCACCACATCAGCCCTCCGTGGCACACGGATCACAAGATAGATCATAGAGAATTGTGCTAAACTTAATGGATGAAATTAAAGTAATTTTTCACTAGCTACAAGAAAACCAAACTTACCCTTACCACATGCACTAGCTTAGTCAGAGATTGGTCCTGGGAGAGACGCTGTCTACTAACAGAATTGCAGATGATCAGGGCTAGTTTTGCCACTTTAATTTGGCGAGAAACAATTCATGCAATAATTGATATTTGCTTGAAAATAACTGAGTTTTGCATTTTTGGACATAATTTAGTGAAATGTTTTGGACACCCAGAGATAGCCCTGGACGATCCGCATCAAAAACATTACATACTAGAATGTCATCACAAGAGATATCTGTGTACTTACTGGGACCGAGAACGTGTCATCTATCTGGAATTCTGGTGGTTTTGACATGTCACACTTCACTCTTGTGGACAGAAGGTTGAGAAACATTTTTAACAGATCTAGATTTAAGCCTGTTACATTGGACACCTGGAAAATTGGACACATCCTGAAACGAAAACATTTTAATTTAAATACTGCCCATCATTTCATTTCAAGTTATTTCCGTGCTTATATCCAATTAAGGTTCAAGCACGCTGTCCTGGGCACACATCTCAGCTATCTGGGCTATATGTCCAGGACAGTGGGTTAGTTGTTAGTGGTTAGTGAGAGAAAAGAGAGTGTAGTGGTTTTACACCTAGCCACCGAGTCGCTCTGGGTAGGAGCCGGTACCGGGCTGCGAACCCAGTACGTATCGGTCTTATGTCTGATGGCTTAACCACAATACCACCGAGGCCGGTTTTTCCCATCAAATACAGTGATAACATTATATTCTTTGTGCTCAAGTATTTTTATTACAAAAAATTTAAAAGTTCCAAATGATTAAAACATCAAGTAAGTCTCAATATCTATAATATTAAGCACAAATTTAAACTTACCTTAATTTTTAGTACAAACATGTGTGTGTGCATAGGATGAAGAGAGACAGAAGGATTGAGAGAGAAAGAGAGACTGAGAGACAAATAGATGGAGACACATAATGAATTAATTCAGTAATATGCTAAGACATTATGTTTTCTCATTTATTTTTGAATAAACATTTTAGGATGATCTGGATTAACAGTAAACTCCAAATTTTATTTAGAAATAAATACATTCTGGTTTTAAAAGATTATCCTTCACAGTGCAAAACAAACAAAATTAGTGGAATAATAAGATTACTCAATGACAAAACAAAACAAAATGTGAATAAATGCGTACCTCTCGGACGTGAAGTTTGTTGCGGAGACAACCACGTCATCTTTGTTGTGGACTAGGACGGGAATCTTGCGGCAGCCCGGTGACTTGAGGATCCGCTGCAGCAGTTTTAACGTGTCGTCCAGGACGTTTGGTGGGCACATGTCGATCTTGGTCACAACAACAAATACTGGAACATTCAAGGCAAGGGCCAGTCCTAGATGCTCTTTCGTCATTCCTATAACACCTGCATTAGACCCAATCTGCCAACAAAAATAACACATGAAATTTTTAAACCAGGCCTGGTGCTTATAAAACTTTTAGAGTCTAGACTCGAGACTAAACAGAGTCTGAGATACTAATGTCATGACAACGCAATACAAATTGTGTGTGTGTGACGTCATTAAAGATTGAGTCTGGACTCTTTAAAAGTGTTATAAACATGGGCCTAGTACATAATATCAACAGTGATGAAAGATTGAAACAGGCTAACATATTTAGCAGTTTACCATAGGAGGACAACTCCAGGTATGTCTTAAAGTAGCATATAAAGCAGAAATGAGAGTACTCTTAAAGAGACAGACTCTACTTTTTAAATACTAAGGCATATTTTTCACCTAGACCCAAGTTTCAACCAGTGAAAATGGACACTAAGTTTGGTTAATTTACAAACCTGTAACAAATTTGGATAGGTCTACAACAGAATGAAACAAAGAGTCTGTGATGTTGATATATATACCCTTAAATACGGACTAAAACAAGACTCCATAATCATTACTTCTGACACACGTGTGTTTTTACAAATATGAAAAATGCATTTTGTGGTATTAGAACCACTAGGATGACCAGAAACACTTCGGTTGTACAGAAATGAATAAATTAAACAATAAAATGTAAGTAAAGTATGATTTCAGTGATCATAAAGGGCTCTAATAGTGAATAATATGCCTTAGTGTTTAAAAACTAGAGTCAGTCCCTTTAATGCAATACATGTCCTCTAACCGGCGCTAAGTTCAAAGTGTTAACTCTGTGAAACATTTATAAAAAGTGAAAATAAAGTCAAATTTAATCTGTAACAGGACATGATAAGGCTATACACTAAATTTCAGCTCAATATCTGGTGGAATTAAAAACCCACAAGTCCGGAAAACTGTAGGCCTATGTGGAACAGATTGGCAGACCGACAAACAATAACAGAGATGAAACCTACAGTCCCTTCTGGTAAGGGACTAATAATCCAGCCACTGTGTAAACACTTAATGGAAAATCAAAAGAGATTTCTTGAGGCCACTATTGCAGTCTGTCATTCTTAACCAGCCTCAGTGGTACGGTGTTTAAGCCATTTGAGACATGAGTTAATTTTCATGCTTGTAAGTTACCTAAGATTATTTTAAGACTTTAAAAAAAAAAATTCCCCCAACATACCGGTACTTGCATCAATTGCGGGGTTTTTCTTCATTTTACCAGTGGTTCAGAACAATCTGAATCATTTATCTGTGGTAAATATATAATTACTGACCGACCTTTCACAGTCAAATTAATTCCTTATATAGCTGCTGAACAAACCAGACAGATTATCAAGGCATAATTTTTACATTTGCAATGTTTACAAGTTGTCTGGAAATGAATTGGACTATATTTAATGGCATATACAAAACTAATCTGAAATTAATATACAGGTAAGACATTTATGTGAAGGGATATAACTCCATTCAAAGGGAGATAAGTCTGATGTAAAAAGCTAGCTAAGTAAATTGTATGCTAAATGTATTGGGCTAACTATGCTGGATATTCATCTAGGAAGGGTTATACAAATTGTAATAGCTCAGTTTATAGGTGTAAGACCACTATGCTGACTTTTCTCTCACTAACCACTAACTTCTGTCTGTTGTTAAATAATAAAGCCAAACTTATGAACGGAGTAAAGAACATGCAGACAATTTTAACAATTATAACTAATTTTTATGGAAATGTCAATTTGCAAGACAAGATTGAATTTGTAAGCATAAATATTAAATGGAAACCCACGCTAAGTATTTTTATTTATTAATGTAGCCAACATGTAAACTGAACAATTGTTTGTTTCCTTCAGTAAAATTTGATAATCTTTTGACATAGATGTTTTTCTTGATATTAATAAACAGTCTATTTTCAACAATGGTTCTTTTAAAAACAAAATTCAGATCAAAATGTAATGCCATATTATAATTAATTTAAATCTAATTAAATCTGGTAACAACATAACTCATCCCAAATCATCTTCTTACCATCAACATAGCGAAGTCTGGAGCATGGCCTGTCATTCCAAATACTGTGGTTTTTAAGTATTTTTCGTGACCAGCTAAATCTATAAATGTGATCACCTGAAAAAGAAAGCGATTTACAATTATCAAACAATACCTAGTTATACAGTTTTATCAAACAATACCTAGTTATACAGTCTTATAAAACAATACCTAGTTATACAGTCTTATCAAACAATACCTAGTTATACACTTTTATCAAACAATACCTAGTTATACAGTCTTATAAAACAATGCCTAGTTATACAGTCTTATCAAACAATGCCTAGTTATACACTTTTATCAAACAATACCTAGTTATACACTTTTATCAAACAATACCTAGTTATACAGTCTTATCAAACAATACCTAGTTATACACTTTTATCAAACAATACCTAGTTATACAGTCTTATCAAACAATACCTAGTTATACACTTTTATCAAACAATACCTAGTTATACAGTCTTATCAAACAATACCTAGTTATACAGTCTTATCAAACAATACCTAGTTATACAGTCTTATCAAACAATACCTAGTTATACAGTCTTATCAAACAATACCTAGTTATACAGTCTTATCAAACAACACCTAGTTATACACGTTTATCAAACAATACCTAGTTATACAGTCTTATCAAACAATACCTAGTTATACACTTTTATCAAACAATACCTAGTTATACAGTCTTATCAAACAATACCTAGTTATACACTTTTATCAAACAATACCTAGTTATACAGTCTTATCAAACCATACCTAGTTATACAGTCTTATCAAACAATACCTAGTTATACAGTCTTATCAAACAATACCTAGTTATACAGTCTTATCAAACAATACCTAGTTATACAGTCTTATCAAACAATACCTAGTTATACAGTCTTATCAAACAATACCTAGTTATACACGTTTATCAAACAATACCTAGTTATACACTTTTATCAAACAATACCTAGTTATACACTTTTATCAAACAATATACAGTCTTATCAAACAATACCTAGTTATACACTTTTATCAAACAATACCTAGTTATACACTTTTATCAAACAATACCTAGTTATACAGTCTTATCAAACAATACCTAGTTATACACTTTTATCAAACAATACCTAGTTATACACTTTTATCAAACAATACCTAGTTATACACTTTTATCAAACAATACCTAGTTATACAGTCTTATCAAACAATACCTAGTTATACACTTTTATCAAACAATACCTAGTTATACACTTTTATCAAACAATACCTAGTTATACAGTCTTATCAAACAATACTTAGTTATACACTTTTATCAAACAATACCTAGTTATACACTTTTATCAAACAATACCTAGTTATACACTTTTATCAAACAATACCTAGTTATACAGTCTTATCAAACAATACCTAGTTATACACTTTTATCAAACAATACCTAGTTATACACTTTTATCAAACAATACCTAGTTATACAGTCTTATCAAACAATAACTAGTTATACACTTTTATCAAACAATACCTAGTTAAACAGTCTTATCAAACAATACCTAGTTATACACTTTTATCAAACAATACCTAGTTATACAGTCTTATCAAACAATACCTAGTTATACACTTTTATCAAACAATACCTAGTTATACACTTTTATCAAACAATACCTAGTTATACACTTTTATCCTGCAACCACCAGTTCTACTGACAGAATATGATGACGGATAAAGCAGTCATATCCTACTACTAGCAGGATATGACTTGACGTCACTCACATGATGTCACATGCATAGCTACATTATAATATCGCTCAGTTGACCTCTAGGTCATCATAAAATGTGGCCGAGATAACAGAAATAATAGCTTTTCCAAATAATTTTTATGGTCTGCAGGATAAAGAAAATAACTAGTTAATGACGTCGGATATCGGCTTTATCCTGTTCATGCTGAATGAGAATTTCCCATTCTTACCTTCACAGGATAAAGCAGATATCTGACATATAAGGATTTTTTTTTTTTTCTCTCTTCCTACCTTCTCTTCTCCCTCTTTCTCTCTACCTCCCTCCCTCTTTCTCTCTACCTCCCTCCCCATCCCTCCTCATGCTGACCCTACTGTTAAAAAGGTGGGTTAAGTGACAGAAAACTAACATCTGTTTTAATTAGTGTAGAACATAACCCACTCACCTTGGCTGCCTGTTCACATATTTTAATCCAATCTAAATGTCCATGGTCTGGTTTATTCACCACATTTCCGTACGTGTCGAATCCTAGAATATCGTTCCCAACACTGCTTGTTCTGCCGGACTCCATTTCGTGTTTGTGTCGGAAGAGTTTCTGTCGAGCCACACCTCTGCCATTGTCGAGTTCACCGTGGGTTAACACTCCTAGTAAAGTACTCTTCCCAGCATCCACGTTGCCGACAACTGCAACTCTAAAATGGCGAAAAATACATATATATATATTTATTCAAGAATCTTTGCTGTGATGATGCACAATATAAGGACATTTATGAAATGGATAAAACTGTGTTATGTCACCTTACACCTTCATGGTGATCCTAGATGTGAACTCATTAGTTGAATCACAAAAAAACATTCTCGAAACAGAAGTTATGCTTGCTATTTGTAGGTAGCACTAAACCAAATAACTTCTGGCTGGGTCAAAGTCTGAGGTGCACCAAACTTTTGACAGAGAAGTGAACACCACAAGTCCTGTGATTGGTTATAAATGTGTGTTGGTTGTAAAAAAATATTAGTTTCATCTGGGCTAAAAATGTATACAATTTTATTTGATGTAGTACCACCATGTCAAGTAGCCTTGTGCTTGGAACATGTATGGGGTACCTGTAAAACAAAGTACTCAAAAGTACTCAAATTTTGTGCGAAACTAGGGGTGTTGTGGAAACATCTGGTTATACCGAAAATGAAAGGTACCATTTTCTGCAGTTAATACTTTGAGGTAGGGGTTGTAGTACTCATAGTTTGGTTGATATATTGCATATAGTGTTTTTAAACACAAACATTAACATGGTTGCCTATGGGATTTTAATTGGTATAGTCCAACCTGTAGGTACATGTAGTGATAACAAACTGAAGGGGAGACAACCAATGTCATCTTAATAGGAAGCACAGAAACGTTGGTTGTCAAAATAGACATGTTTATGCGACTGTCCAGATGTCCTAAAAAATATTGGATAATGTAAACCTGTAGGTACATGTAGTGATAACAAACTGAAGGGGAGACAACCAATGTCATCTTAACAGGAAGCGCAGAAAAGTTGGTTGTCAAAATACACATGTTTATGCGACTGTCCAGATGTCCTAAAAAATATTGGATAATGTAAACATGTGACAAAGGATATAACGAATGACTGAATGAATGAATGAACGTTTAACAATACCACAGCACAAACTATTGGGTGTCATAAAAGGTAAGTACAGTCAAACCTGTCTTAAGCAGTCACACAAAGGAGTAGAGAAAAGTGACAGGTGGCCGCTGATGACAGGTTACCACACATAGAAAGAAATGAAAGAAATGTTTTATTTAACGACGCACTCAACACATTATTTTACGGTTATATGGCGTCAGACATATGGTTAAGGACCACACAGATTTTGAGAGGAAACCCGCTGTCGCCACTACATGGGCTACTCTTCCGATTAGCAGCAAGGGATCTTTTATTTGCGCTTCCCACAGGCAGGATAGCACAAAACATGGCCTTTGTTGAACCAGTTATGGATAACTGGTCGGTGCAAGTGGTTTACACCTAACCATTGAGCCTTGCGGAGCACTCACTCAGGGTTTGGAGTCGGTATCTGGATTAAAAATCCCATGCCTAGACTGGGATCCGAACCCAGTACCTACCAGCCTGTAGACCGATGGGCTGCCATGACGCCACTGAGGCCGGTACCACACATAGAGTCTTACATTTATTGATGTTTCTCTCTCTTTTTATTTTACTGTCTGTACTGCTTATTAATGGTTGTCTGCTCCACAGTTGACTATAAATCAGCTTTGAACATATCGCCTCCTTCAGAATTTATACGGTATTTGGAATGTATTAATTTAACCGTTCTCAATAATTTTGTTTTCTTTTTCCATTTTAGCAGTTGGTAAAATATCCTTTTTATATAATAGTAAACATTCACTTAATAGAGGAATTTTAGCGATTTGGGATCCGATTTAGGTGGCTGTTGGTCATGTTAGACAGGTGACTGCTTATTAAAGGTGCATTTACATTAAAAATCGTTTGGGAGGAAAAATGTGGCTGCTTAAGGTAGGTGACCGTTGATTACAGGTGGCTGCTAGGACAGGTTTGACTGTACATGAAAATATTATTTATACAATTATGTAAAACCACAGTTTATGGTGCTGTGGGGTGGGTGGGGGAGGGAGTATAATACAATACATAAATCAAGATAAGTATATTTTAAAATTTTGTATAGAAATTAAAGTGATTTAAAAACTTTAAAATTAATTCTTGGTAGAATTTAAAAGATTCCAAAACATTTTTGTTGCCAAATATATCATTTCTCGTGGGCTTGAGATGATCACACTCCACCAAAATATGCCACACAGTCAGTATACACTGACAATGTTCACACTGAGGAGGAGGGTCCTTTTGCTTCTGAACAGCTTTTGCTGCCCGTTTTTGAGCCGTCTCAGTATCCGATATTTCCTTACACCGATCAACACCATTAGGCCAGGTTAAATCTGTCTGAAGTGAAGTGCTTGTAGTAGAGACCTTAACTTCTGCAGCATAGTATTTCCCCACTGCAACAGTTGACTTGGTCTCCACCAACATTCTGGCTTCAGGAAACAACAGATCTTTTTCAACTCTAACCTGTTGTATCCATTTCTCCAATTTCCATCTTGGGCACTCCCGGCAATACGCAAAATGGTTTCCCTTGCAGTTGATACATGATATATCAAACTGAAAATGACCGCGACATGCCGCCATTGTTGTCAAGCAAAAATACTTGCCGAAAACCACTTTTTGACCTCAAAATTCCAAAGTATTTTTCACTGAAAAACAATAAACAAAAGCCACCACCGTGTCAAGTAATCTGTTTGCTGTATTATATATTCCTTTCTGGTGAGTGCTGCTTGCAAAACAGCGGGAAATATGAATCGGGGAATGCACTGTATACAGTGTACAGTATGTCGACTGGCGTGATGTCGGGCAAGAAGTATTTCAGAATGAAAAAAAAGAAAGGATCGGAAATGTGTGAACTATTTCTAACCTGATTTCCATGAAATCTTGAGGTTCAAGTCTCTTTCTGAGCAGGAACTCCCCCACCTTGCCCTCCTCCAGGATGCGCTCTCTAAGAACAACGCACTCCATCTGTAGAGTTTCTGTTATGCTCCTCAGAGTAGCCACAGACGCCTGGTAGTCTTCCTCTTTCAACCCCGGGGTCTCGCCATCAGCTACAAAGAAAAGAAAGAAAGAAATGTTTTATTTAACGATGCACTCAACACATTTTATTTGCTGTTATATGGCATCAGACATATGGTTAAGGACCACACAGATATCGAGAGAGGAAACCCGCTGTCACCACTTCATGGGCTACTCTTTTTGATTAGCAGTAAGGGATCTTTTATATGCACCATCCCAGACAGGGTAGTACATACCACGGCCTTTAATATACCAGTCGTGGTGCACTGGCTGGAACGAGAAATAGCCCAATGGGCCCACCAACAGGAATCGATCCTAGACTGACTGTGCATCGAACAAGCGCTTTACCACAGGGCTACGTCCCGCCCCCCATTAGCTACAAAATACAAATACAACAAGCATTTTTAGAGTACTGCTAAAGCTATCTGACCCAACAAGTTTTCATATCTCCTAATTTCAAGGGCCAAAACTCTGTCAAAAATGGGTAAATTGCCATGGAAGTTATTAAAATTCATCTGTAACAGTACATGATAATGTTATATACAAGATTTCAGTTCAATATCTCAAGGCTTTCTAAAAATATTTTCACACTGCCTAAGTTCAAGGGCCATAACTCCGTCAAACATGGGTAAATCACCATAAAAGTCAAACTTGATCTGTAACAGTACATGATAAAGCTACATGTATACACCACATTTTTGCTCAATATCTCAAAGCCTTCTGCAAAAAACATCCGGAAAACATGTGGGACAGACAGACAGACAGAAAGACGGAGATGAAACCTATAGTACCCTCCGGTTGGACCGGTAGGGGACTAATAAACATGAGAAAAAATACACCAATATAAAAATAACAAGAGAACAAGCAACAGCATGTCACTGGTAATTGGTAATTACTGCATTTTGTTATATCCAATTCCTTTGTAGATCTTTAGATTAACTTGGAGCATTTTAAATTTCATTGTGTGTCTTACACTTTACAGGTTTTGCATATTTTATTTGCATTCATTTTTGAATAGCAGTGTGTAAAGATGAAAGGTCACAACTATATTACTATATAGTCCATCAAGAAAGTAAAAATTTAGTGAGACTAAGGTGTTATGTTATGTACACACAAATAAATGAAATTTAGTTTTCTTTTCAAAATTGCTTGCAACTTATATAATTTATAGTCCCTAAATTTACAATTTTTATCCCAACTTCAACTATTGGTTTTATACATCACACTGTATAGAAGATACAATGATGTCATGTCTAAAATGCATGAAAATAACACACACAAAAAACCTAATAAAAACAAAGAGAATATAACTCTACCTCCAATGCCTATTTCATACATTGTCTCCCCTTGCCCATCTTCTGCTCTGAGTTGAATGCTGTCCATCAGCATTTCATATTCTTCACTGTTGGGACTCACCAGAATGTTCTGTTGATAAAATAAACATCAAACAAATAAGCCCATAATTTAACATCCATTTACTTCAGGGCTAGCTCTGGAGTGAGCAGAAAATGTTCCCAAGTTATCTTTAGAAATATGCAAAACCTACAGTTACTTTTTAACAAAATTACAATCATTATACACATTTTTAGTACCAAACTAAAATAAAATTTACAAATTGTTCTTAAAATTCGCTTCATGGTATCTCACTCAGGTTTAACAGAAACGTATTAGTGGGAGATAATCCAGCTATAAAACTTAGTAAAAAAAATAAAAAAATATGAATCATTAATATGGTGTTATGCAGATATCCCCATTCACTGTAAGTACATGTAGTTTAGAAACACATTTACAGCATTTCATTGATTTTGCAGCATAACTTTAAAAACTGTCTCAAGTCAGTATTATGCAGAGACACAAGACTGATTTAAAAAACCAAACAACATTTTTATCAGTGGTACATAAACAGTTACAAGGTTTTATGTTATTACAAATTACAATTAGTTTAATTAATTTAATGCATAAAAATTATTAATATTATTGTATACTAGTATATGCAACCAAATCAGTACCAATGAAGAGGATTATCTAATAATTAATATTTTATTGAAAAATAACTGTGGGTTTCTACAATTTTTAAAAGTTTAATAAATAATTTAGTGAGATTTTCAGCTCGTACTCAATTTGTATCAGCATTTGCACTTTCAGGAAAAAAAACAAAAAACATGTAGATATGGTAATTTAAAGGTAGGGTCAACTCAAACAAGAGCCTTATGTGTTGGAAAGATGCATACCTGGACTATCAACACATACTGACTTTAGCAAATGAAAAACGCGTAATTTTAGAGTTAATAAAAAACCATGATTATTCCTGCTAACTGGGGGCAGCCATTTTGTTTTGTTTTTGTGACGTCCGGTGGGATAGCTTGAGGCGAAGTGACGTCAGCTCCTGACCATCTCCTGTATGTACAGTGTAAACAAAAGCAGTGATTTTTGACAAGGCGCTTCTCTTTGATCAACCTGACTTGTAAAACAGCATAAATGACGTAATAATATAATAAACTATTTAACTAAATGTATTTCAAGTTGCATTAACGGAACAAAATGGGGTTATAGTATTTTTCTCTGTTAAATAATCCAAAGGAAAAATGTACACTATTAGGCCTATTGATATGCTACATTGGAGCAAAAACGACAACCCACGATACCCAAGTGATAATTTTCTTTTCTTTGGGACTACGTAATTGGTCAGTTCTGTGGTTTTACATGGAATAGTCTACTTAATCAGTAGTTTTACAGAACTATTTACAGTAATAAACCATGTCCATTACAATTTTAGGGGCGACAGGTAATATTCCACAATACCGGTATGTATTTTTGTGTCTAGACAGCATCAATTAATTGGCTCGTCTGATTACCAAACAAATACACACCTGCCAATTAGGAATCACAGGTAGAAGCGACTAGCGGCATAGACCAATTAACTAAGAAAACACTCTGTGTATCATTTCAGTACGTATGTTAATGCATGGGCAAAACATTGTTAATAGTTTCGACTTGTTGTGTAGCCACTTTGACAATGGTATTTTATTTTGTATTGAAAAATAATATATGTATATATTGATATACTTATTGCTGGCTTATTGGGGATGTGTATTATTACAGAACATTGCAATGCTTGACTATTTATCATCCCGCAAAAACCAGGTAGATTGTGTTTCTCTAGTTCTAAGGCTCATTCCTGACGTTACGCGTTAAGTATTACGTAACCACCAGCTCGCCAGAGGGCGTACTCTCTGTGAAGGTACAAAATGGTTGCGCCTGTTATATATAATAGCCGTCACATTTAACCATTTTATTAATTAACTATACGATTATACATATTCATATTAAGCAATAATGTGCATTATATATTGTTGAATATGCATACAAGGCATACAAGGCCAAATGCCGTAATTGTCCTCTCCTTTAATATATATCTACAAACGTGCTACATGAGGTAGTTTATACTTTATACAATATACATACATGCACAGCTCACCCACTGTAATGGTGGTTAATCTAAGGATTCATCGACTAACCTTGGAAGTAAGACATGATGTGTCCATATCAATGTCAAGCTCTTCATCATCGTAAAGGTTGACTTTCTTCTCAACAGGCGATTCGAGGCCATCAAAATCCACTGCATATGCCATCTTCTTTTTTTTAAACAGAACACTTTCAGTTGCAGAAAAGGTTCTCACTAAATTATCAAAGAACTTTATTTACACTTAGATGAATATTTCTTAGGAGTGGTTGAAGTTGATTAGATGTTCATATTCTTAAAATCATCTTCTTTGCATGTGCCTATGACTGGTCAAGTTAACCAGCTTGTCATCTTGGGGCTTCTTAATTTCTAAGAAAGAAAAAGTATTTAAGGTTAGTCTCTAAACATATATAAATTTACAATGGGCATTGCAGTATGAAACCAGGCTATGCTACAATTATCTACATTACTTTGATAAAAATGTTTGACTTTTTCATGTCATCATGATTGAATTCAAGTTATCCCATCTGTCACGTATGCACATTTGAAGTGGACGCACGTTACTCTTATCTCTACACTTCTCATAACTATAGTATTAATTGCAGTGGATAGAGCAGTTGTTTTATAGATTTTAGAATTTAGTAATACTGATGCAATGTCACTTTAACCTACCATAAACAATATCCTTGGTTACACAACTGCTTGCAATCTATTTCGGCAATATGTCATCAGTAGTTTTTTTAAACCCGGAAGTTAGGATGAACAGGTGCGAGCTTACAGATGTTAATAAAAGAAATTAATAAAACGTGCCACAGATTTCACATATTCTGTATAATGTATTAACAAATACATTTTAAGCACATAAAAAATACTAGTATTTTATTTTTTATTAATGTTTAAAATATTAACTGCGTGACTGATACACTGTCAAAAATTATTTCCGGTTCCTTTTTCGGTGTCAAAAACAACTGTCAAAAGATTTTTGGTTATTAGAAATGTTTTCAATTAATAATCTCAACCTCGTCTCAACATGATGCTACAACGATTGTGTATCTTACATTTTTCGTAAATTGGTGTAAGCATCAGCATATATTTTTATAAATAAATTACCTTGACTTCGAGAATATTACCACAGTGACAGTCACCTGAATCATCCTGAATTATGATTCCCATCATCATTTTGACTGGAAGGACTTTCCTATGGCACTGTTACTAACCCTAACCCTAACCCTAACTCTATGATAAGTATTTATAATGTGCTTTATACGTGACGGTGCCAAAGGTAAGTCCTACCTTTTGGATTTATACTCAGTAAATATAACTGTGTCTTACTGTAATTTCACTTCACATTCATATTTCGTAATTAGTACAATTTCGTTATTACAATATTGTCTTTAAAAAAACTGTGAGAATGAGATTTGGTTCAACTTCCAGGGTTGTAACTTAAAGTTAATGGTGGCTTCAACACAACAGCAACTATTGTCCGAACCAAATTGTTAACAACTACGAAAAATTACTCTCCTACCTTTAATTGCCGTTAGATTTCCTCCAGAGTTTGTCCAGACACAAATCGCAAAAAAGCCACTACAAATATACAGATTCCACACACGAGACTGCAACGATATCGCCGATATTGTCTTTGCTGAGATTGCATCTAGGGAAAAATACATGCAGTTTTCTGCCGTCTGCCATCTTGCTTCTTTATGGAATACTCTTCAAGAGGGGTGAAAGCCTCCAAAGTATGTGACACAATTAATATGAAATCGATGATCTCTAGTGGTATCATTAAAATAATAATAATAATAATTTAAAAAAATAATAATAATATGACGTCATCACGTTTGCTTTTATATCATAACATATTATGACGTTGTTAGATTAAGTCCTGTCCTTTCACCCCTCTTGAAGAATATTCCATAAAAAGTCAAAATGGCAGCTGATACAAAATTACATGCTTTTTTCCCTATGCGCTCTCAGCGAAGTCGATATAGGTGACATGGTTATCATCTGGTATGTGGAATCTGTGTCATTGTAATGGGTTTTTTCAAGATTTGTGTCTGGACAAACTTTGGAGGAAATCTAACGGCAATTAACGGTAGGAGAGTAATGTTTCGTAGTTGTTAACAATTTGGTTCGGACAACTACCATAGCTGCAATACAATATATGAATTACCATAGACTGGGTTTTACGGATGGAAGTTTCTTACTAAGGAATATTAATTATTGCCATTGATTGAAGGGATTTATTATTTTAAAAAAAAAATTGATTTTAATTGTGTGTTTATTTGTTGCAAAAGGGCAAGATCAAACTGTAATGGAAAGACATTTTAGCTATTTTTATATATGTACATAAAATTGTTCATATTCAATTATGTTTTTGTCATAACAACTTACTTTTGGATTAATTTTATATGTGATAGGTTCGTTTACACTGCTGCATAAAAAAAAAAAAAAAAAAAATGCAACTCTTGTGTTACATGTAATTGTCATAAATGGGGTTTTAATATTCAGTAATGGTGAGACATGAAATGATGGGCCATTTGTTTTTTTTGTGTTTTTTTGTTTTGTTAAGTCTGCTCTGCTTGGCATCCAATATTGGAACTACTATAACAGAAATCAGGCTAAAATATGTTTAAAACAATAATATAAATCTGAAATACATCACTCAGTAATGATATTTTTAATAAAAATAAATTCATGATAACAGAGAGACTGTCTAGTACTTTCTAGAAAAGGTACATTTAACAAAAATTTACTCTCGTTGAAGCCTAAAATATTGATTTGCTAAAATACAGTGTAGGCATAACTTTGGAATGACTTCGTATATCTAAGAGTTGTAAACAGTTTTGGAAACTAGATATTAATAGCTTTTTGATCATATTGATCCTCCAAGTTACTGAATTCACAAATAATAAAATTTCAAATATGGCACTTTGCTTTATCGTGCCCTAAAGTTACTTTAAAACTGCAGTACCATGTGCAGACTCATACTTACCACAAGTGAGCATTTTGCCTATGGCAAAAACTTTTCAAAACTGATATCTACGGTCGACGACAGCAGGGAATAATTTGTACAGAAAAAAATGGTTAGCAGTTGCTGCTAATCATTTTGTGATTTGATTAGCACATTTGTAAATTTAATTAGCAGTTTCCACGTAGGCTCAAGCATGTAAGTTATGGACATCAGAGCCCAAGAGATTTTGTGATCTACACGTCTTCAGGATGTATTCTAAGCAATAAGATATATTGCAGAGTGTGAATAAATCATCATTTGATGTGTACCGTAATAAAATTATTTGTGTACCTTGATTGAAAGTTCCAGTGTTATCAGTTTTGATGTACATGCTAAGTATTAGAGGACATATCAACTTCTCCCTTGGGTCAATTTCGTGAATCCATGTGCTTACCGTTGACAAATTAACAACCATTTTGATCCATGTTTTGCACAAGTGATGTCAGCACAAAAGTTATTTTTAGAACACAGAAAGTCAACTACCGGTATTAATTCCGAGTTTTACCGAATACACGTGACGTCATTGAAATTTCGATTGAATACTGAATGTGACATTCTAACATTGAATTATTCAAGCCGATCTTTGCCAATTGAAAGAGTGAAAAAAACACAATGGTAATTTTGCTACAACCGCGAAAACGATTAGATTGTTTGGTTCGCAGTAACAGCGATCCATAATGCGAAATAGGTTCGCACGTGAGCTAGAATGACTAGCAAACTGTGATGCGAACCCCAACAAATTATTCCCTGCGACAGTCACTTTTTCCACCCTTGTTTTGGCTTCGTACACAGTAAATAAAACATCCAACGGTAATTTTTTGATATGATATATTTGACAAAAGGTACTTTTTATTTCTTTCATCTTTTGAAACTTAAAATTAATATTTTGTCCAGAATTATGAAAAATAACAAAATACCAACCTGTAAACAACGTCGTCCGCTTGTTATAGAAATTTGACAGGGGTCAATGTTAGTAGACCAGTTTTTATTTTAATGTGGCAAAGCATTGTAATAATATAGCTAATTTTGAATTTGAATGACGTCAGTATTCCAATGACATCACTTTGAATCGCCTTACAATAACCATACACTGGGTACATGACGTTTCCGTTTTAAGAATGCTGGAAAAATTCCAATGCAAACTTGCTATTGAAATTTTTTTGTTTGAACATTACTAATGTATCTGAATGTGTTTGAAGAAAATCTTGTGATTAAAAAATTGTACCTTTTACGAAATATGGATTTCAAGTGAAATTATGGTAAGATATGCTATATTTATTGTGTACGGACCCAAAACAAGGGTGCGAAAAGTGACTGTCGTTGACCTTGGGTAAAAAACTCTTAAGTTTGTGCCCTGAGTTCATTCCATTACTGTAAAATGTTTGGTAAAGATTTAGTTTATTTCATAAAAATGTGCAAACACCTATCCAAAAGCATCCAAATTTAACTAGTTCATTCAATTCATGCAGTCTCTACCAGGTGTCTGACATCTAACAGCTGATGATTAATAAACCAATGTACTTTAGTGGTGTTGTTAAACAAAAAACAAACTTTGCTCTAAATTTAGGAGAGTTATCTACCATTCCTCCCCCATGAGATCTGATGTTGCAAAGATCCTTGATCTTCATAAATTTTTGTGAAAATCTCTTAGACCAATAGTCGCCATATTAATTTGTGTTTTAGAATGGGCTTACACATTGCTCGTTGTCACTGTGGAACTATGAACGGTCAAGATGAGAAGCCGGGAAATGGTACCGATAGCGGAATCTACCACGAACGCCAGCAGAAGGAACTGTGTGCCATGCATGCACTGAACAACCTCTTTCAAGTACAAGGGGCCTTCACAAAGAAGGATCTAGATGAACTATGCAACAAGTGAGACATTTTAGTAAATTATTCAGGTAGTAAATGTTTACTGCAAGTCTTCACCATTTGCAGCAGTGGCGTCGTGGTTAGCCATCGGTCTACAGGCTGGTAGGTACTGGGTTCGGATCCTAGTCGAGGCATGGGGTTTTTAATCCAGATACCGACTCCAAACCCTGAGTGAGTGCTCCGCAAGACTCAATGGGTAGGTGTAAACCACTTGCACTGACCAGTGATCCATAACTGGTTCAACAAAGGCCATGGTTTGTGCTATCCTGCCTGTGGGAAGCGCAAATAAAAGATCCATTGCTGCCTGTCGTAAAAAGAGTAGCCTATGTGGCGACAGCGGGTTTCCTCTCAAAATATGTGTGGTCCTTAACCATATGTCTGACGCCATATAACCGTAAATAAAATGTGTTGAGTGCGTCGTTAAATAAAACATTTCTTTCTTTCTTTCTTTCACCATTTGCAAAAATATAGACACGTTGAAGATCACTTTCTAGAAGTGATTCTAGGCGAGCAGTCACGTGAAGGGTCAAATAAAATGTATTTACAATTTTATTGTAAGGCAATCACTTTGCTGCTCACCTAAAACTTTTACAGATGAATATGGAGAGGAGCATTTACCTTTCCTATTGAAAACTGATCTTTTAAAAAAAAAACTACCGGCCTTGGTGGCGCAGTGGTTAAGCCATCGGACTACAGACTGGTAGGTATAGGGTTTGCAGCCCGGTACTGTCTCCAAACCTCAGCGAGTTCTTAAGGGCTCAATGGGTAGGTGTAAGGCCACTACACCCTCTTTTTCTCTCACTAACAACTAATCCACTGTCCTTGACAGACAGCCCAGATAGCTGAGGTGTGTGCCCAGGACAGCATACTTGAACCTTAATTGGATATAAGCATGAAAGTAAGCTGAATGAAATGAAACAAAAAAACTTGTTATTATCCTATAAACCTCTCATTTGAAGCGGCCATTATCGTGAGAATTAACTTTAAACATTTTATTGTACTGAGGGCAGTTGTCCACCACCACTGGATGTTTAGTTAATCTGGTTGAAATCATATTAATATTATAATAAATAAGTGTCAGTATTCACAATGGGTTGTCTCCGGATGTTTAGTTAATCTGGTTGAGATCATATTAATAAATACATGTAAGTGTCAGTATTCACAATATGTTGTCTCCAGATGTTTGTTAACTTGGTTCAGATCATATTAATAAATAAGTGTCAGTATTCGCAATAGGTTGTCTCCAGATGTTTGTTAACTTGGTTCAGATCATATTAATAAATAAGTGTCAGTATTCGCAATAGGTTGTCTCCAGATGTTTGTTAACTTGGTTCAGATCATATTAATAAATAAGTGTCAGTATTCGCAATAGGTTTGTCTCCAGATGTTTGTTAACTTGGTTCAGATCATATTAATAAATAAGTGTCAGTATTCGCAATAGGTTGTCTCCAGATGTTTGTTAACTTGGTTCAGATCATATTAATAAATAAGTGTCAGTATTCGCAATAGGTTGTCTCCAGATGTTTGTTAACTTGGTTCAGATCATATTAATAAATAAGTGTCAGTATTCGCAATAGGTTGTCTCCAGATGTTTGTTAACTTGGTTCAGATCATATTAATAAATAAGTGTCAGTATTCGCAATAGGTTGTCTCCAGATGCATTCTTCAACCCCCACCGCAGCATCCTTGGTCTGGGCAACTATGATGTGAACGTCATCATGGCAGCGTTACAGAAGAAGGGATACGACACGATTTGGTTTGACAAGAGAAAGTGAGTCACAGCTGTTTTACAGACAGTAAAACCTATTTCAAGACCTCTACATACAAGAATAATTGTAATAATTTATACTAAAATTTTGACTAATACACAATTAATTTTAAATTTAAATTTAAGAAAAAAAAGAGTAAAGTTTGTTTTATTTAACGACGCCACTAGAGCACATTGATTTTTTATCTTATCATCGGCTATTGGACGTCAAACATATGGTAATTCTGACACTGTTTTTAAGAGAAACCCCGCTGTCGCCACATAGGCTACTCTTTTATGACAGGCAGCAAGGTGTCTTTTATTTGCGCTTCCCACAGGCAGGATAGCACAAACCATGGCCTTTGTTGAACCAGTTATGGATCACTGGTCGGTGCAAGTGGTTTACACCTACCCATTGAGCCTTGCGGAGCACTCACTCAGGGTTTGGAGTCTGTATCTGGATTAAAAATCCCATGCCTCGACTGGGATCTGAACCCAGTACCTACCAGCCTGTAGACCGATGGCCTAACCACGACGCCACCGAGGCCGGTCTTAAATTTAAGAATGACAATTCTTAAAACATAAAACCACCATATACATGTATCCCAAACAAATGCAAGAACTGGAATAGAAAGAATTAAGACTTTAAAGAGGGAGAGAACAAACTGTATCCAATAAGAATACTTTTTAGACAACACCATGACTGATGATGGAAATGAGAATTTCACCCAACCATCAATGCATCTCAGAACATTTTAAACTATGACTACTCTATTTGGTGTCAAACATGAGTATTTTAACATTTGGTCAATAGAAAAATACAAAAACCCCTCACTGCTGCTATATAAACAGCCCTTTCCAATAAAGCTGCAAGGGATTTTTACATGAAAATTTTTACAGACAGGGTAGTACATACCATGGCCTATAATGTACCAGTAATAGGGCACTGGTTGGGATGGGGGGGGTGGGGGGAAGAATCCCCTGAGGGCGATCCATTGCACCTGAGTGGGTGTTTATAATAATAAATTGTTTATTTAATGTTGGTAATAATATAGTTATAAGCTAATTTTCCCTGAGGCCTCCTGGTGTGAAATTTGGCAAATTACATCATTTTGGCAATACTTGTACCTTGTACATTTTAAAATTAAAACACATGCTTTTTATGATTATCATTTCAAAATTATTTCACTCGGGACATAAACGTTATACTAAATGAAGCTCATTTAATATCCTATCATTCTTAGTAGGGGGTCATTGGCTATTGTTTATTGGAGCAGAATCCCAACAAAAACATCTACAAAAATGAAACAATTACAAGCACAGGTTTTCTGAAATCTATGTTAATTTTCATCTTTAAGGAGTATCGACTGTCTGCAGTTTGAAAACATCATGGGCTTCATTCTGAATATCCCGACGGAATACAAGTGGGGCTTCGTCCGACTTCCCATTCACCGGAAACACTGGATCTCCATCAAGTGCATCAACAATCAATACGTGAATCTCGACTCGAAGCTCGACTGTCCTGAAATCATTGGCGATTCCGCCGCACTCAAGGAATTCCTCCACAATCAGCTGATGGACAATGATAAAGAACTGTTGCTGGTCGTCGCCCAGGAGGTGGGCGAGACCGGCGCGTGGCGCAAGGAATGCTGCGTGTTTCCTCCGGTGGCCACGGCCGATGCTATATGTGATTCCAATGCCGAAATGACTTGCGTTTCCAACGGATCGATGAAACAGAAATCTCAGGAAACCTTTCCAGGCTCAAATTAACAAATAATTTACATAATACATTATTATTATTATTATTATTATTATTATTATTATTATTATAACTATTATATGCATGAGTGCCAACCTAAACCCAATCATGTGGATTCATTTGTGTTGTTGACATCATTTTTCTTCTCTATCTAGAGGAGAGTATGCGAGCAGGATTTGTACAAAGCATGTGTTCCTTAGCTTCTTCTGCTTGACAGCGTACTAATCTATAACTTCCAGACGACAGTAGCACTAGATGATACTTAACGATACATAGTACTTTATACTAGTACTAATACTACTTTATTTTTAAAATTCAAATGCTGTGGGGAGCCAGGGCCCATATTTTCGAAGCCATCTTAGCACTACGAAATCGTAAAACTGTCGTAGGTTGTGACGTCACTACAACACACGCCATAGTGATGTCATAGCTTACGACGATTTTGCAGGCTAAGATATCTTCAAAAATATGTGCCCAGGGCTAGCTCTGGCACTCGACAATTGCGAATTTTGAAAACAGTTGGCGAATTTTATTTTAGTTTGGCGAAATAATTTCATGTAATAATTGACATTCGTTTAAAAAATAACTTGACAATTTCTGCTATTTTTAAAGTTTAATAGACAATTTGGCGAATTGTTTGCTCACCCAGAGCTAAATATTGCTCTCCTTGAACTGGTCTCAGGGGAGTGATGAGGAACCAGAGGGATAGCTCCCCTGACCGGTCTCGCTAGTGTCGTGGTTACGCCATCGGACATAAGGCTGGTAGATACAGGGTTTGCAACCCGGTACTGGCTCCCACCCAGAGCGAGTTTTAACGATTCATCAGTGGGTAGGTGTAACTGTAAGACCACTACACCCTCTTCTTTCTCACTAACAGCCCAGTTAACTGAGGTCTGTGCCCAGGACAGTGTGCTTGAACCTTACTTGGATATAAGTACGAAAATAAGTTGAAATGAAATTAAATGAAATAGTTCCCATTAAATGGCGAGAAACATTGCCAAGGGTGAACATTTAAATGCATCTTTGTGCCCCCTTTATAATTACCGATTATAGATAATTATCAGGATAGATAATGTAGTAGTTGCTGATTTATTTGTTTTAGGAATTGGAAGATATCAGCAATGGAAGGGTGGGTGGGGTAATTCACCTTACAACACGGGGGGGGGGTGGGGATGCATGATCTTTAGGTTTATGAAGTCCTAAAAATTAGCAGCCTACAAACACGAATGAATTCACTAATAAATTGTATAAATATTTCCCACATTTTGTGTACTAAATGTAGTTTGTAACTGTGTGCACAATGAGGGCCGAATTTACAAAGCCTGTTTATGTCTTGCACGCGTGTAACTACATACATTTACAATGCTTAACCACCTGTTTATGTCTTGCACGTGTGTAACTACATACATTTACAATGCTTAAACACCTTTTTATGTCTTGCACGCGTGTAACTACATACGTTTACAATGCTTAAACTCCTGTTTATGTCTTGCACGCGTGTAACTACATACGTTTACAATGCTTAAACTCCTGTTTATGTCTTGCACGCGTGTAACTACATACGTTTACAATGCTTAAACACATGCGTCTAAGAAAAACACGCTTCGTAAATTTGGTTCTATGTTTTCTCGACACATAATAGGTGTATTCTTCAGGGGCCTAATTCACTAAACTCTCATAATTTGCAAAGACAATGCGATGTTGCTTAAGACAGCTTAAGAGAGTTTTGTGAATATGGTTGCAGATTATTGTAAATATATTGTTATTAACTCCTAACCAGAATACTGTATATATATATATATATATATATATATTATACAATCATGTATGTCACTAGTATTGTGTTAGCCTGTTAAATTCAACATGATCATTTGTGTTAGTATTATGGACTCCTGGAGTTATGCTTTATTTTAACCACCTGTGTTCATAGATAGATCAAATCTAAGTCATAACATTGTTTATTTTGTAAATCTTTTTATTTTGACTCAAAACTGGAAAAATGTCAGGTGGTTCACATAAAGATGAAATGTTAAAAGATGGCTTTCATTTCCTTCTTGTATACCACGAGGAACAGACATGAATGTTTGTTTAATGACATAATTAGAAAAAAAATACAATATTGCTGTGGCTTTAATGACACCTTTTTAAACTAGGTCTCAGGCCCTAATCTTGCCAGCAAAATGAGCTTTTCTTTTTGCCGAAAGTCAGCTCAAGTCGCCAAGCTATTAGCAGTAGTGAGAAGTCGAAATGGCCATAATATTCGGGACCTAATGCAAATCACGCCGTGTGCTGCAACTAGTCAAGCGTTGTTAATCCTCGGTCATATGTTCATTTCAGTCATGCCAGAAATGCTAAATTAATTAACACTTTAATTTTAATTTTAACGTAACGGTACATTACCAACTACTTAAGAATATCATGTTTTTAATGAAACATACAACTGTTTTGTTTAAATTTTATTATCAGAGTAGTATTTTATATAGAAATATTACCATTAGAACTGAGTGTAAAATTCTGATTTTTTTTTTTAGTGAACACGGAAACTGGCCAAACGTTACAAAATGTACCGATAAATGTTCACTTCACCAATTTTTATCAAACATCTCCCCTATTTTCTGGGAAGGGAGAAGTCACTTCTCCTACTTTTTTAATTCTAGATCAGGGCCTGGATTTGGTTATAAAGATGCAAGAGATCTTTTATATGCACCTTCCCATAAGCAGGATAATACATGCTATGGCCTTTGATGTACCAGTCAAGAGTCACTGAGTGAGACAAGAGTCCACTGAGGGAAATTATTCTTGCAACCCATTGCAATTGATGAGTATACAGGGCTGTCCTGCAGTATATGGGGGATGATGGGGTGTCAAGAAATGTTTTTATTACTCATATGGGCAGTGAGATGCAGGTGAATATATTTTCTATCTTTCTTCAGGGAAAGATAGAAGCTATCTTTCCCCACTGATGTCATGACGTGAGTTTGGTGATGTCATCAGTTTCCTCGACTGTCAAGTCTCTCGTTGATGAGATTTTACAAACAACAGTGAATGTTTAGATAAATAAATTTAAAATAAAACAAATCAATGGCATACACCAATATTTATTTATTTCGAATGGTACCTTCCCACTAGAAACATCAGTTCATTGCAAATGTGACGTCTCTTGCTTACATTACATTAGATTTGTGTACCTAAAGATAGCAATTGATGTCATTGCTTTTCTTTCGTGACGTCGTCAGTTTCCTCAGACTTTCACTTCTTGTATATTTATATAGCTTGTGTCATGTAAGAAGTTTAAGTTTCTAACCTATTTACACTATGGGTAATAAATACAATAACCCACTCGATACCTGGAATTACAGATTATCTGTCCCTCGTGAAATTAATGTTGTCGCTAAAGCTCGTGACTGACAACATTAATTTTACTTGGGACAGATAATCCATAATTCCTCGTAACTCGTAAATTATCGTCTATGTCCCAGACCAGTTTAATGAATAAAGCCTCACTACATACTCTGCTATGGAGGTACCGATTTGTGAATTTTTTTAATGCTATCATGATTGTAATTGAAACATGGCACCATTTCACTTTACATCTTTTCACTAGTTTTGAGGAATAGCTCAATACATTGTGTGTGTGCAGGTTCACATATTGATGGACTTTTTGTTGTTTTTATATCACATAATATATTGACTTGAAAAGAAAAACATAATTTATTTTTAAAATGTACACTTTGAATTTAGTCTTTAACATGTTATTAAGACAACTAACATGTTATTGATCCTTTTCGTTCTTTTCTAAGATTAAGTTGCATCTTTAATCATGGTTTCTAGATTATGGTAGCCCCACTCCCATGGCTAGTGATATTCAGTGTTGGGCTAGTAAATAACTACTATTGCCATGCCTGACAGTTAGTGAAACAAATGTTGCAGTTAAGTCTATTTTGTAAATATGTATCCTGCCCCCAGCCCAACCCCCCAATGTTAGTGTTTTTAAGCTCTATCACCCTCTTTAGGTGACAAATCTGATTATTGCTATTATTTAGTAAAATTGTATTAACTTAAAGTAAAGTAGGGCTAGTGAATTTTTAATCATGGCTAGTATTTTTTTTAAATCACTGATCCCAATGGCTAGTGGATTTTATAAAAATTCTAGAAGCCCTGTTGATATTAGATAGGTTTTTTGTTGTTGTTTTTAAAATGTCAGCAAATTTGAGCTAGCAATTCGCACTAGAGTCTATGTGTATTGTTGCTTTGTGAATTATGTATTTGTATATGCAATGTAAATACAGAATTATATTTGAAAGTGAATTACGATAATTGCTAAATTATACTGCTTTCTGAAAGCTGTTATATTTGTGAGATCTGTTGATATAAAAAAGAAACAATATTTTCAAATTTATTTTCCTTTCATTTGTTTGAAGAAAAAGTTGTACAGTTACTGAAGATTGTGAATTACTGACAGCTTTATTTCAGAAAGCTCACACTACCAGCCATCAAGTCTGCCAAAACATCGGAATCTTATTTGTGGCAAACCATTTTGTAAAAGTCATTTGTTACTTTTACCAAGTTTATATGCTACAGTATGCTCTATAGAGTATCTTATTTTAATTTTAGGAAAAGAATATAAAGATTTGTGAATTTGCTTGAGAAGTTAAAACCACATATACAATTAGTATAGTCTTGCTTCAGCAGTTCACATTAAATTGTTGGGTGGGTTTTTTGGGGGGGTGAGGTTGTTGTTTTTTGGAGATGATATGACAATTTTTGTGATAAGATATCACTTTACTATGGATTTGTTATTTACATCATTATATAACCTATGTAAAAATTAACAAACCTTTTGTATATACCTGATTCAGTCACTAAGTGAACTACATTGTTAGACTAGGCTAGAGATTACTGTAGATATGCATCCCAGTCAGGAAAAAGTGCTGCCCATAAGACAAGCATGGTTCGTGATTTCATGAGCATCACATAGTAGCACAAGTAATTCTTATCATTTCAAACCAACAAAAATAATCAATTTATATCAAACTACAGAACAAATATCAAATTGTGTACATGTTTGTACTAATACTAAATCAATGTATCACTAAATGTTATATAATAAAGTTATTTAATTCATTTTTAATTTTATGTGGATTGCAGGATAAATAAAAATCAAATAGCTGGTTACTGTCTTAAGATATAAGCTTTATCTTGCTCAGGTCGAATGGCGAATGTTGCTTGGCAGAGCTTTGTGGCTTTCACCATTCTAACTTTCGAAGGATATTGCTGATATCTTAAAACAGTAGCCAGTTATTCTATATATTTGTTTTTCTCCTGTAGTCAGTATCTGAATGTAAGCAGCTGTTTGACATAAAAATGTTAGTCTCTTACAAATAATAGTGCTACGTGGATGACAACATTAAAAAAAATTCTGTTTATGTTTGAAGTATTGGCAAAACAAAATCATGAATAAATATGATTCCACTCTTTTGTCTGTTATGGATAGTGTAGGTAGAAATCAGGTAACTGGTTTATAGCCGTTTAATATTGGTGTAGAAGCTGTAACTGTGCAATGGGGACTCTTCCTCTGACTGATGTATGTTTAAAATCTCATGCGAGACAAACTTTTCTCCCATCCCTAGCCATGCAAGACACCCATTCCATGACGTCAGCCCATGCAGAATAAATCTGTCTTGCATGGGCTATTTATCGAATGGATGGGAGAAAAAGACTCCATCATATGCAGTCATGTGAAATAGAAAAAGTACACCCTCGGTGGTGGAAATTTCGACCCTGGGACTCTGCAAGTCTTATCCCGGGTTGAAATTTCCACCATCTTGGGTGTGCTTTTTCTATCCCACATGACCGCACATGATGGAGTCTAATAGTCTGTGCTGATATGGATCATAATGTTTTTTCATGCATTGGTAAATGTCATTTTTTTAGACTTAACCTGACCTCAAACTAATGGCATCTTTCGTTTAGACTTAACCTGACCTCAAACTAATGGCATCTTTTATTTTTAGACTTAACCTGACCTCAAACTAATGGCTTCTTTCGTTTTTAGACTTAACCTGACCTCAAACTAAGGCCAAATAAAACAAAAGAGTTGGTGATCGTCCCTGCCTGTACCTGAAAAATGTGCCCGCCCCTGAATTAATTTTATTTTTGATTTTGTTAAAAACTTAAAAATGCGTCGAGATAGCAGCAATTCAACTTTCGTAGGCACCGTAATGGGTTAAACCATCACCAGGTCCATCTGGCGGCCAGTGAAGGAACAACAACATCCAGGCGCATGTGCTGTTGGCTGCTACTTCCGCAAACAAAATGGTCTCCAGGGTTTTATAAAGTTTTTCACACAAAAAAACCCCAAAAATCCCTCCCCCTACCCTGATTTGTGTGATCAAAAGGACGATCACCAACTCTTTTTTTTTTTTTTTTGGCCTAACAGCATCTTCCAAGTTTTTATACAGATCTTTACATATAGGAAAGGAAAGGAATATTTGTTTAACAACTCATTTTAAACCATAGTTATTTAACATGTATTTTGTATCTAACATATGGTTATTTCAATACTTGGCCGAGAGAGCAAAAGAGAGAGAGCGAGACACACAGAGAGCTTACTGCCACCTCATAGACTACATGTACCAAATAAGCAAAGGATCTTTTATATGCCCTTTCCCACTGACAAATCAATACAAGTCGTATCACACATTTTGGTATACAAGTTATGCAATACTGGTTGGGACACAGAAAAATCCAAGTCAATCAACAGAGATTGATCTTACAACCTCAGGCAATCGCTCTCTCACTGAGTTACAGCCCAGCCTGCATCTGTGTTAACTTAGGGGCGGGATTTAGCTCAGTCGGTTGAGTGCTCGCCTGAGGTGCTTGCATCGCAAGGATCAAATGACCTCAGTGGATCCATTCAACTGATTGGGGTTTTTCTCGTTCGAACCAGTGCACCACAACTGGATAAAGGCTGTGGTATGTGCTTTCCTGTCTGTGGGAAAGTGCATATAAAAGATCCCTTGCTGCATTAGAAAAACTGTAGCGGGTTTCCTCTGATGACTACACTTCATAATTACCAAATGTTCAACATCCAATAGCCGATGATTAATTAATCAATGTGCTCTAGTGGTGTCGTTAAACAAAACAAACAAACTTCTGTGTTTATCAAATCATAAATGTATTTTTACTATTTAAGTATTAAACATCCACTTTTGATTTCTTGCATTGACTCACCATTTTTCAATTTCTGCTGCCTGACCGTGCAAATTCAGTGTTTACTATATTGATACTCATGAATGGTGACATACCTCTGACCTGTTCAGTTGGCTTAAACATTGGGGAACCCATTTGGTTTTCCCCCGTCCCAACCAGTGTTTCATGACTGGTATGTCATAGGCTGTGGGGTTTGCTATCCTCTCTGTGAAAAAATGCATATATAGAGATTATTATACGAGCTTTCGTGTCATACTGATTTTACGAATTGAGTGTCGGGATTCTTGTATTTCCCTTGTGAGAGCTAGGGTAATACACGAATCCTAAAACAAATTTCGTAAAATCAGTATGATTCACATGCGAGAGTAATAATTTCATTATTATCCACATTATCCATAATATTATTTTATGATTAACAAGGACCATACATGTCAAAATGTTTTAAATGTAAATAAAAGGAGATGACATAATGACATCATTTTCACAAATGACATCATTTTAGTAAGATTGCTCAAAGCTATAGGATTGGGGAATCCTCATTGTGTTATGGCGTTGCTTTCCAAAATTACGTCATTTGTTGTGTATATGAAATCATTAGGACACACGTGTCATTCTGGTTATATTTCCCTGTATATCTTGAACTATGTGGATAATATAAATGATTTCTTCCTATTAATGGGAAAATGTGTCGGATCTCATCTGAAGACTGTGAGAATTACCAAATGTTTGACATTGTATGGCTCATGATTAATTAATCATTGTGCTCTAGTGGTGTCGTTAAGCAAACCAAACTTTAACTTTGTATTTAAAAATGGTAATGCTATCCATGTATTTGATGGTAATGAAAACACACAAGTTTGTTTATGCTCATAGTTGTGTTTTGACATTCAGCAGATGATGATTAATTAATCAATAAGCTCTAGTGGTGTTGTTAAACAAAAGATACATGTATTTTAATTTTGTATTTAAAAATGGCATTGAGAAAATGGCAATGAGATATCTTTTGGTAATGAAAACACAAGTTTGTTAATGCTGTTGAGTTTTTACATCAACTACCCTGTAGCTGACGATTAATTAATCAGTGAGGTCTAGAGGCGTTGTTAAATAAAGAAACTTTTAACTTTGTATTTAAAAATGGCAGTGAGATATCTGTTGGTAATGAAAACACAAGTTTGTTAATGCTGTTGAGTTTTTACATCAACTACCCTGTAGCTGACGATTAATTAATCAGTGAGGTCTAGAGGCGTTGTTAAATAAAGAAACTTTTAACTTTGTATTTAAAAATGGCAGTGAGATATCTGTTGGTAATGAAAACACAAGTTTGTTAATGCTGTTGTTGTTATTGTATAAATGATGTTAACTGATGGGTAAGCAACACCAGGAACTGTACAAGTATTTTTAGTGTAGACTTTACACAATATCCAAAGTGATGGTTTTACATCACTTAATTTTTGGGGCTGTAATTAATTTTATCCTGCGATCACTGTATGCATTGTCAAGGTGACTAAATAACTTTCTATATTTTTCAGCCACGGACAGAAAAAAAGGAGAAAAAAAAAGCTTTTTTGAGCTGGAACTTCTATTTAAAGTTATTGTTTTGATGTTTAAAAACACTTTTAAAAACTATTTTTAATTTAAAGATTTAAATTCCATTGTTGTTATTTAAGAACTATTTTGTTTCGGTGTATTGATAACGTAGGCAACAAGGCATTCAACACATGTGGACATTCTACTGTGGAAAATGGAAAAGTTGTGAAATAAAATGGTTCATTGAATTAATGTTTGATTATATATTGATTGCGGGATAAATAAAATAATTGGTTTCTGTCTTAAGACATTGGCTTTATCCTGCAGAGCTGTGTGATATTCACCATTCTAACGTTCGCAGGATAAAGCTGATGTCTTAAGTCAGTAACAACTTATTCTCTGTATAATTATATTGTATGATGTTTTGAGATATTCTTCAGGAAGATTACACTAGATAAGTAATTTTCATTGGTGGTAAAATATAGAATCATGTAATTGTAGACAAGCTGATCATTTGTATTCCCGGTTTTCTGTTTCACTTGGTTGTGTAAAACATTTTAATACACATATGCAAGCATGTACTTTATACTTACAACTGGAAAGAAGATTATTGGACAATCTATATTTTTCTTTCAATGCATTAGAACTGGGTACGTTTCTACATTATGGATAGCTGACTATTAAACTGTTTTCCCTCAAATTGCTTGGTTACTTGACTCTCAGAGACTAGAGTCATTGAGGAAGGTACATGATCACACTTTATTGGTGCCACATGAACATTATTTAGATATACTTTACTTTGCATAATAGATAGTATTTAAACTTAGTTCATATTTCATATTGCTTACAATTAATGTCTGATGATGTGTCATCTGGGTTTGGGGGGTGGTGGTGAGAAGGGAACATACAGATGTAGAAAATACCAATTTTGTTATACAGGTATATGCTGGACTATTAAGCACACACAGAATATGTGCAACTAAACAGTTTGGACCAAAAACTGCATCTACTCAAAAAGTATTTTATGCCAAGTTAGAGAGAGAGAGAGATAGAGAGAGAGAGAGAAAGAGAGAGAGAGAGAGAGAGAGAGAGAGAGAGAGAGAGAGAGAGAGAGACACACACACACACACACACACAGACACACACACAGACAGACAGACAGAGACACAGACAGACAGACAGATAGATATATACATGTATATATATAATATATACATTTTGTATATATATGTTATTTCATATAGATACTCCTAACGAAAAAGCAGCACTGACTGTGGCGGGGGGGGGGAACCGTCTCCATCAACGGTGATCGATCATGTGACCCACCACACCTTAGTCCAGTACTGTACCACTAAATGATATATACACACACACAGTCACACACCACCGCAGTCAATAAAAATATGGGTTATCTCAGAATATTTATCCTGAAACAAATAAGGGAACTATTGGCATTTGTAGACCTAATTTAATTCACTGATAGCATCCTAATGTCTGTAAAATACAAAGATGTAATATGGGATTGTAGAATGTAAGTAATGTGGGATTGACATCCAGTAATGTGGAATTAACATCCAGTAATGTGGGATTGACATCCAGTAATGTGGGATTGACATCCAACAATGTGGGATTGACATCCAGCAATGTGGGATTGACACCCAGTAATGTGGGATTGACATCCAGTAATGTGGGATTGACATCCAGTAATGTGGGATTGACATCGAGTAATGTGGGATTGACATCCAGTAATGTGGGATTGACATCCAGTAATGTGGGATTGACATCGAGTAATGTGGGATTGACATCCAACAATGTGGGATTGACATCCAGTAATGTGGGATTGACATCCAGTAATGTGGGATTGACATCCAGTAATGTGGGATTGACATCCAGTAATGTGGGATTGACATCTAACAATGTGGGATTGACATCCAGTAATGTGGGATTGACATCCAGTAATGTGGGATTGACATCCAGTAATGTGGGATTGACATCCAGTAATGTGGGATTGACATCCAACAATGTGGGATTGACATCCAGTAATGTGGGATTGACATCGAGTAATGTGGGATTGACATCGAGTAATGTGGGATTGACATCCAGCAATGTGGGATTGACATCGAGTAATGTGGGATTGACATCGAGTAATGTGGGATTGACATCCATTAATGTGGGACTGACCATCCATTAATGTGGGACTGACCATCCAGTAATATGGGATTGACATCCAGTAATGTGGGATTGACATCCAGTAATGTGGGATTGACATCGAGTAATGTGGGATTGACATCCAGTAATGTGGGATTGACATCCAGTAATGTGGGATTGACATCCAGTAATGTGGGATTGACATCGAGTAATGTGGGATTGACATCGAGTAATGTGGGATTGACATCCATTAATGTGGGACTGACATCCAGCAATGTGGGATTGACATCGAGCAATGTGGGATTGACATCGAGTAATGTGGGATTGACATCGAGTAATGTGGGATTGACATCCATTAATGTGGGACTGACCATCCAGTAATATGGGATTGACATCCAGTAATGTGGGATTGACATCCAGTAATGTGGGATTGACATCGAGTAATGTGGGATTGACATCCAGCAATGTGGGATTGACATCCAGCAATGTGGGATTGACATCGAGTAATGTGGGATTGACATCGAGTAATGTGGGATTGACATCCATTAATGTGGGACTGACCATCCAGTAATATGGGATTGACATCCAGTAATGTGGGATTGACATCCAGTAATGTGGGATTGACATCGAGTAATGTGGGATTGACATCCAGTAATGTGGGATTGACATCCAGCAATGTGGGATTGACATCGAGCAATGTGGGATTGACATCGAGTAATGTGGGATTGACATCGAGTAATGTGGGATTGACATCCATTAATGTGGGACTGACCATCCAGTAATATGGGATTGACATCCAGTAATGTGGGATTGACATCCAGTAATGTGGGATTGACATCGAGTAATGTGGGATTGACATCCAGCAATGTGGGATTGACATCCAGCAATGTGGGATTGACATCGAGTAATGTGGGATTGACATCGAGTAATGTGGGATTGACATCCATTAATGTGGGACTGACCATCCAGTAATATGGGATTGACATCCAGTAATGTGGGATTGACATCCAGCAATGTGGGATTGACATCGAGTAATGTGGGATTGACATCGAGTAATGTGGGATTGACATCCAGTAATGTGGGATTGACATCCAGCAATGTGGGATTGACATCGAGCAATGTGGGATTGACATCGAGCAATGTGGGATTGACATCGAGTAATGTGGGATTGACATCGAGCAATGTGGGATTGACATCCATTAATGTGGGACTGACCATCCAGTAATATGGGATTGACATCCAGTAATGTGGGATTGACATCCAGTAATGTGGGATTGACATCGAGTAATGTGGGATTGACATCCAGCAATGTGGGATTGACATCCAGCAATGTGGGATTGACATCGAGTAATGTGGGATTGACATCGAGTAATGTGGGATTGACATCCAGTAATGTGGGATTGACATCCAGCAATGTGGGATTGACATCGAGCAATGTGGGATTGACATCGAGCAATGTGGGATTGACATCGAGTAATGTGGGATTGACATCGAGCAATGTGGGATTGACATCCATTAATGTGGGACTGACCATCCAGTAATATGGGATTGACATCCAGTAATGTGGGATTGACATCCAGTAATGTGGGATTGACATCGAGTAATGTGGGATTGACATCCAGCAATGTGGGATTGACATCCAGCAATGTGGGATTGACATCGAGTAATGTGGGATTGACATCGAGTAATGTGGGATTGACATCCATTAATGTGGGACTGACCATCCAGTAATATGGGATTGACATCCAGTAATGTGGGATTGACATCGAGTAATGTGGGATTGACATCCAGTAATGTGGGATTGACATCGAGTAATGTGGGATTGACATCCATTAATGTGGGACTGACCATCCAGTAATATGGGATTGACATTCAGTAATGTGGGACTGACATCCAGTAATATGGGACTGACATCCAGTAATGTGGGACTGACATCCAGTAATGTGGGATTGGCACCCATTGACATGGCTGATACCCTATGAATGAGGGTTTTGGTTGAAGTCATATTTTGGTGTTAGTGTTGGTATCATCCCTTCTTTTCTTTTTTCTGTCAGTACAGATGAAGATATGCAACAAACACGGTCTGACCATTCAATTGTTGCAGTTCAAATGTCCAGGTTAATATACTAGTGGAAAAATTGCATTTAATTGAAGTCTGGTCATGAAAATTTCAAAAAATTATTGTGTAATGATTCCCTGCAATATTCCAGAGGTGTTCTGTCAGTTCTTATGATAGGACTGCAAGACGATTGTATCACTCAGAAAAACGCTTTTGGTGGTATCTGATGTCACACCTCTCATAAAATGGACATCTTCTAGCGATTGCTATGCTTGAAGGTGGAATGGCACAAAACATTGTTGTTAGACATTGTGATGTCCATTAGTGTTCATCAGAACACCATACACTGTATGTTGAGATGTTATCAACAGTTAGCAGTATACTACAAATCTTCTGTATGTAAGGAGCCTATGTATGATGTCACAGAATCATACCTGTGGAATCATTTAGAAATAAAAATCTAACATCCCGAAATATCCCTCAATTACGACCAATTAGTGGAAGAACTGTACACAACTGGTTACGTGATTACAAAAAACAACCAAGACTGTTCAGCAATATGTTGTCCTGTTACATCATTGACAATGCATCAAGCATGGTGTAGACTGCACTTTAGGTTCAGAAGTCACCGTACTTTTAACAGATAAATAACACATATATGGCAAAGAAAAGGTTTTGATTTATTAAAAAATATAAGTACATTATATATTACTGAGATTTTAATGATGCATAGAAACTTTTTTCCATTAGTAGGCCTACATGTACATGTATATTTAGCTTTATTATTTTAACAGCACATATTTTCACTGTCTAGATGAATGTACCAAGTCTTTAAAAACAAGTGTGTACTGTTAATTGAGAAAATAATACATGCATTTAAATTTTGCAGCATTCAGGTCCAAACTCAAGTTGCAAAATTTACATGCACACATTATTTTCACTGCACATATGCAACACCGAATAGCCGATGTGTGTTTTTGTGCTGGGGTGTCGTTGAACATTCATTCATTCATTCTGCACATATGCATTGCAGATACCAACAGTTGTTTGCAAACATCCTCAAAGGTGCATATTCGGCTAAAAAACCAAAATCCCACATTGCGTTATTAATCCACTTAATAGTATGGGGATTAACAAATTATTTCTGTTAAAAAGAAAGTTTTAAGAATGTTAATGTGTCAGTATTAAAAAAATAAGGCCTCAAATACCTCCATCCTATTTATTAGTCCCCAACCTGTCCAACCAGAGTGGACAATATGTTTTGTCTCCATCTATCTATTTGTCTGTCTGTCCATCTCTCCTACATACAGTTTTCCACCTTTTTTTCCCTCCTTTTTTTTGTGCAATATTTCAAGATATTGCGCTGAAATTTTGTATATAGCTTTATCATATACATGTATTTACAGATCAAGTTTAACTTTCTTGGGAATTGGCCCATTTTTGACAGAGTTATGACCCTTGAATTTAGGAGACCTGTTGTGCCCCGGTAGAGGACAGGTATTGCTTTGTCAGTACTCTCAGAATGCTTGTTAAAACAACTACATACACTAACACTTATTGCCCATATAACTACCTCCCCACCCTCCCTATCACATCCACTCCCATCATTTCTGAGACAATATATTTTAATTACACATTGTTTTATTTAAGATTAATGTTCCTACAACAGTATTTTTAAAAGTGTATGCTTTTTTATGCATTTACAGATCTACAAGTTTATATTTTAACCAAATTAACATCTTATTTGAATTTTTTAAAATGTTTTTTGAATGATCAAACTTTTCATAATCATATTTTAACCATATTCAATATTAACTTTTTCTCTGTCTTTTTAAGAATCCACATTGTGAATATCTCATATATATATGTATGCATGTGCATCTCTATGCATATATATGAACATGTATATAGCTCACCAATGGTTGTGAATAAATCTGCTTTTATCTACATGCATATATTGCATGCAAACTGATTTTTAATGAGAGTCAATCATGAATTTTTAATAGAAAATTCTGAGGCAATGTTATAAGGACCTAAACAAGATAAAATGTGCCAACAACTGTGGACTGTTTTTGCAGTGATATGGTTTTATAAGAGCCGTGATGTGCAGTTTTGTGAAAGCCAAGTAGAAAACAAAGATGGTTCTCATCCAGAATTTTATTTTTCGTAAAAGAAAGATGGAGGCCAAGCAGAGAAGGAAGAAAATGTTATATTTAACGACGCACTCAACACATTTTTATTTATGGTTATATGGTTAAGAACCACACAGATATTGAGAGAGAAAACCTGCTGTCGCCACTTCATGGGCTACTCTTTTCGATTAGCAGCAAGGGATCTTTTATATGTACCATCCCACAGACAGGATAACACATACCACGTTCTTTGACATACCAGTCGTGATGCACTGGCTAGAGTGAGAAATAGCCCAGTGGGTGAATGCTTTAACACTGTGCTACACCACGCACCACCAAGCAAAGAAGGCTCATATGGTTGCTGGCCTGCTAAGGGTTTTGGCTGCAGTCAGTATTTGCTGTTGCTATTTAATGTGTTCCCTTATTTTTTTTCCCCCATCAGTATATACATGAATGTAGCTGTAAATCAAATAAATTAAATCTTTCATTTTCAGTTAATGCTAGTTTGAAATGTTTTTTTCCTTTACTTGGAATAATATATAAATTTTAAATTAATTTTTTTTTTTTAAATTAAAAGCTGTTAATTATCTTTGTTGAAGGAGGACAGTATGGCTTATCTTTAACAGAAGCTGTTACTTTAACACAAAGAATTCATGACTGATTCTCTTTAAGTGGGATACGGTGTCATGCTAAATGTATGTCCTCATGACGTACAATTACAGTATTTTTAATTCAGTCTTAATCCAGTTTGGCCATATGTTTTGGCATCTATGTTACATCATGTTATAATAACATCAATAAATTTCTAATATTCACATTCTCTTTATCTTATTTTAAATATGTACATTATATGTGTATGCTTATACATTCCTGCAATTTATGAGCTTTTTGTGACATTGAGTCAGCAGCATAAGACAAGAAGGATAGAAGGAAATGTTTTATTTAACGATGCACTCAACACATTTTATTTACGGTTATATGGCGTTGGACATATTGTTATAGACCACACAGATATTGAGAGAGGAAACCCACTGTTGTGACTTCATGGACTACTCTTTTCGATTAGCAGCAAGGGATCTTTTAAATGCACCATCCCACAGACAGGATAGCACATACCACAGCCTTTGATATACCAGTTGTGGTGCACTGGCTGAAACGAGAAATAGCCCAATGGGCCCACTGACAGGGATCGATCCAAGACTGACCATGCATCAAGCCTGCACTTTACCACTGGGCTGGATCCAGCCCCCAATCAGATGAAGTCGGATCAGTAATACTTATGACATAAAAGTGTGGCAACTACTAGTGTTATGCTGAATTGAGGAATTGTCATTTATGCATAATTTTGTTCATTCATCTTAAAACTAAATCACCAACTGTTTTTGTCTTTGTTTTTTTGTTGATATAGAAACTACATGTACTACAAGAGTGATCATTAGATATTATTAGTCATGAAGGGGACTATGGATTTCATCTTCATCTGTCCATCCGTCTGTCCCACATATAGTTTTGTGTATAGCTTTATCATGCACTGTTACAGATCAAGTTTAACTTTCATGCCTATTTCAGCCATTTTTCGCCCTTGAACTTAAGATATACACTTTTTTTTTTATGACTCTTTTTAGCATGCCTTGAAATAATGAGTTCAAATTTTGTGTATAGCTTTACCATGTACTGTTACAGATCAAGTTGGACTTCCATGACGATTTACCCATTGTTCACACATTTATGGCCATTGAACCTAGTAGATAGGAAAGAGTTGTTAGGCTTGGTAGGGGACATGGATGTATTGCTTCAGCAGTACTCTCAGAATGCTTGTTTATCTTACAAATTGTTTAAAAAAATACATGTATCTCACAAGTTAAAGCGAGTGGGTATCTTTTTGATGAATTGTAAGGTAAATGGTACCTAACAAAGATGAATGTAGCATCCCATTTCTTACATATAAAAAACCCACAAATTTGAAAAGAAATTTAAACTTCTCTTCCTTACAGCGCTTATGGTTTATGTTAACATGTCACAGAGCATTCTGTGTCAGTTTGACTTTAACGTCAGAGTAATCAACTGGGTCATCTCCTAGGCGCAACCAACCATATATCTTTAAATTGATAACACACATTATTTCCATGTCATATATTAAATAATTAATCATGTTCTCACCACAGGGTCTGTAAGAAATGTATTTAATCCATAAAGTGTAGTACATGCAATATGCCTTTCCTCTACCCAGTGTAAAATGGTATTCTTGTGTTTTAATGCTATTAATGGCACACAACCGGCCTCGGTGGTGTCATTATTAAGCAATCGGACATAAGGCTGGTAGGTACAGGGTTCGCAGCCCGGTACCAGTTCCCACCCAGAGCGCGAGTTTTAATGACCACTACACCCTCTTCTATCTCACTAACAACTAACCCACTGTCCTGGAAAGACAGCCCAAATAGCTGAGGTGTGTGCCCAGGACAGCGTGCTTGAACCATAATTGAATATAAGCAGGAAAATTATTTTAAATGAAATGGCACACACTTGTAACATAATACTCAAAGCAAAATCTTTTTAAAATTTATTTAATTTTTGTATACATTGTGTAATATATAATTTATATTACAGGTTGATAAATTATCAAATGATACAAAAATTCAATCTTTTTATTCCCGACATTTTTTTTACACAAATTCATACAAACAGTAAAATACATAATCATGTACATGCATCTTTCAATCATTTGATAAAATTAATAAAAGTAAAAGGTGCACAATTTCCAAAACATTAATGCTCTCCGTCCCACCTCTCACCCCAGAAATTTATATACAGAACTGATTCCATATTAACATTGAAATTAAATGGTACAAAACTGCTTAAACAACAGCCATTTAAGCAGGGCTGGTTCTGCCACTTGCCAATTACAAATTTTAAAAACAATTTAAGAATTTTAGTTTAATTTGGCAAACAAAAATTGTGTAATAATTGATATTTTGTTGGAAAATAGCTGTAGGTTTTGCATTTTTTAAGATGACTTGGCATAATTTTCTGATCGACCAGCCCCCGTGCTTTTAAACCTTAAAGTCTAGACTTTAATAAAAGTCCAGACTTTAACGTGATGGCAACGCCATTCAAATAGCATCACGTTAAAGTCTGGACTAAGTGTAGACTTTAAGTTTTATAAGCACGGGTCCTGAGCTAGTCTGGATTTAATTGACAAAATGTGACCTCTTAAGACAGTTGGTTCTTTAATACAGTCAGTGTGGAATAGTATGGGTGAATGTTGTATGGCCTAAGGTTATGTGGTAAGAAACAAAAGCAGATTTTGTCATGATTTACCAGTTATGACATTAAACAAACTGCTATCCTTTATAGTAAAAAATCTTCTCTGTGTTTGCACACCTGATACAAAGTCATTTAAAGATTCTTCAAAAATCTGTATTTTATAATTGGTAGAAAAGTTCTAAAACAAAACATTATGAGAATTTAGCACAATGCATTTCTAAAATGTAGACTTCATTTCATACAAAAGATTGGTGACACTATTCGTTCCATAAAATATTTTAAACTTTGCGGCTATAACAAACATCACAATAACCAGCAATTCTAAATACCGGTACTAATATCCTGAGTAAGAATCTATAAGTACTATAAAATTGTGAAAAAATGTTGTTCACACCTAACCTGTATCATGTATTCGAAACTGATGCAGAGAATGTATCCTAAAGATTTCGAAGAGACGAGAACGCATGCATGCATGATCTCATTCTTAAATACCACACTACCTCGCATAGTGGTGTGACGAGAACCTTCGTGAATGCAGTTTCTAAGTTGTGTACTTTGTAAGCAGGCATTATTTTCATTGCATCTATGCACTTCAATATTGAATTTTTATCTTGATGTTGAACAACACTTAATGTTTTGCATTTACCATAGTTTGACATCCAATAGCCGATGTATTTTTTGTGCTGGGGTGTTGTTAAACATCTATTCTATTTTATGCACTTCAGATACAAATGGTGGTTTGCAAAATTTATACATTGGCTAAGACTAGCTAATTGCTTTGACACTAACAATATTTCAATATTTCAAGACACATTTGTTGCTTGACTTTATATAACAATGCATTTTTAATTCTCAGTATGTACCAAAACATCAAGCTAAGTATTCATTGCGGTATTATTAAACATAGCATATAATATACATTCATACAGAATATTTATATTACATTTTGCTATGTCTTTAAGCATCATTTGTGAATCCATAGATTAATTTGATATGAATCACAATATATCAACTGTTACAGTATTCTTTCACCCATTTTGCTAATGCATGATTTTTTTATTATTATTTGAATTATAATTTTAATATTTAATATCAATATCTATAGAATCTGATGATCTACTGAGAGATCACTTGTTATGGCAAGCATGCAAGCAAACAAAACAAAAAACAAATAAACAAAAAAACAAAACATCCAATGATCTCCATTTAATCCTGACTTCTACTGTAATAATATTATGTATTGGTATTTTTGAAGTAGAATTTTCATAACTATTTTAATTATAATATTATATATTATATTATTATTTAGGTGTTTTTTTGTTGTAATTTCATTGTTTCTGCACATGAGATGAGAAAGTCATTTATCACATATTAACACGTTAATTTTTATCATATTTAATTTTCTCATTTTTCACATTGTCGAAAAATATTTAAAAATCATTGTAGTTACAGTAGATTTGACCATGTTTTTATTCACAAACTATAACAATGCATGTATATTTTGTGATGGCAGGACAGTACTCATATTAATGTTAATACATTACTGGTGTCGTAAGACTGTTCCAGTTAATACCCCAGTTTCCACTGTAACACGTGCAAATCCAACAAAATATACAGCTTATAATTATATATATATAACATTCATATTGCACAACTATAAGTGAAACTACAGGGCACCAGGAAAGATAATCGTAAAATTACCCTTGAAGCCTGTATTTTCAAAATTAAACCTCAATTTCCACTAAAGAGACCAATTTCAAACTGGTTCATTCCATTTTAATGGGAGGTATTCTGAACTGAACAATCCATCATAGCAACATCAGTAGGTAGTGGATCCATGGGTCCCCCCATTTTGAAAACCAACCATAACCTTTAAGGGGAAATGTGATTATATTAACTGTCCTGTGAAAAAGGAGAGATCAGTCATCAGATTTGGACCCCACCCCCACCCACCCCTTCAAAAATCCTGCATATCCATGCCTGGTCCGTTCTGATTAAATTGCACTGCATTAATATTTCATGATATGGTACAAGAGTACTGCAACATTAGCCCTCATTGTACTATCATTAATATTTTGTCATTTACATAAGTACAAAAGTTTGGCATAGCAACATTAACCCTCAATCTACTATCATTAATATTTTGTCATTTACATAAAGTACAAAAGTTCAGCATAGCAACATTAACCATCAAATTAATGTACTATCATTAATATTTTGTCATTTACATAAATACAAAGATTCAGCATAGCAAAATTAACCATTAATGTACTATCATTAATATTTTGTCATTTACATAAAAGTACAAAAGTTCAGTATAACAAAATTAACCATCAATGTACTATCATTAATATTTAGTCATTTACATAAAGTACAAAAGTTTAGTCATTTACATAAAGTACAAAAGTTCAGCATAACAAAATTAACCATCAATGTACTATCATTAATATTTTGTCATTTACATAAAGTACAAAAGTTCAGCATAGCAACATTAACCATCAATGTACTATCATTAATATTTTGTCATTTACATAAAGTACAAAAGTTCAGCATAGCAACATTAACCATCAATGTACTATCATTAATATTTAGTCATTTACATAAAGTACAAAAGTTCAGCATAGCAAAATTAACCATCAATGTATTATCAATAAATTGTTTTCATAACAGTACAAAGTCCAGAATAGCAACATTTATCCTTTAAAATGCACTCATATATTTTGTTATTTACGATACAATACACAAGTCCAGCATAGTACAACTGTAATATCACTAATATTTCTTAATTTACATTAATGTTGATATAAACAAATTTGAAAGTATCGACGATATTATTTTCACATAACTGTCAAAAAAAACTAAATGGAATATACTTAGCAAGTAAACCAATTCATAAATGTAAGCAATGGCCAGTTATAACAGTTACTATGAATACCCTGCAGGGACCTACCAACTGAAATTGTACAAATACTATAGTCCGTCCCATCATTAAATAAAAAAACAATTTGCAAATATTTTCTGTTTGGTTTGACGTAAGAAGAACAGTAAAAGTGTTTTGAAAATAACAATAAAGTACTATTTTTGTGTGCAATTTACAAATCAATCGGCTCAGAAATAAATAACCTGTAGTAAATTCCATAGTATGAAAAAAGGCGTTCCCTTTAATGATAAAAATTAACAAATCTTTGGAGGATAGGGGGAAATTATGCAGAAGAATTGGGCTCAGCAAAAGCATACAATTGTTTTGAGGATTAATTTCATTATACAATAGACAGAACCACATACCAGTTGTTTTGTCATATTATTTACCACACAAGCTTATAGTGCAAAAGAATACTATATTTTACGAACTACAAATGAGTGCAATAAATAACATGGAAAAACAATGTTACTTCGTCAGGAAAGTTGGTTGAATTTTATGGAATTGACCGAATGCCGAGCATCCTGGCTAGGAACATGACGTCATTTGGTTAAACACCAAAATATTTTATATTGAATGGTCAGAATTGTCTTTATTACTATAGTAAGACTAAATGGGTATGTAATAAAACGAAAACAGGAATGGCTGCTTTGCAATATATCTCAGCACAATATATATATATATACATATATATATATATATACATGTACTGGTAATTAGTCACAGAGTCATGTAATAAATAAGACTTCATCCATTTCATCCATGCAAGTAAGCACTTTCAATCAAACAGAATAATAAAAAGCAAATTCTGAATCCATGTGCATGTACAAACATAGTATGAACAAAAAATAAATATGCAAATACAGTGGACTCTTTATCTAAAGCAAATTCAAGAGGGACTGACAAAATGTGCTGAAATACACAAAATGTGCTGACACAAAGTGTACTGACATACACAAAATGTGCTGACACAGTGTACTGACATACACAAAGTGTACTGATATACAGTGTACTGATATACACAAAATGTGCTGACATACACAAAGTGTAGACATACAAAATGTGCTGACATACACAAAGTGTAGACATACAAAATGTGCTGACATACACAAAATGTACTGACATACACAAAATGTGCTGACATACACAAAGTGTACTGACATATACAAAATGTGCTGACATACACAGTGTACTGACATACACAAAATGTGCTGGCATACTCAAAGTGTATGATAGACAGATTTGACCCAGACAATTATCACTGACTGGGACTCCCTGATCTTGTCAGTTTACACAGAAATCCACATTACACAAGAGTCCACTGTATGTGTACAAGAATCCAACATTTCAACTTGCCAAATGGAATGTTCACATGTTAAACTTAAAATCTGCGTACACATGAAATAAAAAGCTAGGTTCATATTTATTACGTTTAGCCTCATATTTCCATTCACATGTAAGACATCCACAATTTATTATAAATGCTTAAAGCTACACATACAAAAATATCTTGATTTATGTAGAAAATACCACACAGTGCACAGACAGGTAGCACTTTTGCAGGGGTTTCCACTCATTTTCTGCAATCAAAATTTAATTTATTTTGATATATTAAGATGTTCCATAGTATTTACTACTATTATTCTCAAAAATATTTTTTCCATCAAACAGCCATGATTAACTATAACTGTCAATTATTACAGTTAATTCTAATATTAATAGTTTTAATAATTATTACAAACATGAATAAATTCAGAATAAATTTCACAAACTATCTATTAAAAAATCAGGTTTTACTGGAGTATTACTTGATGACTTTCATGTTTTCCAGGACCAGTGGAATCCTGCTTTAACATGTAAAGACAAAACAAAAAGCATTTTACATACATCGAAAATTACACGTGATTTACTTTCTTAACATATTATAAAAAAATAATTTACATTCAAAAGTAATAGAACAAAAAGGAATATTTGTTTAATTACACCTCGGTCAATTTTTAAATTCAAAATAAAATGAATTTAAATTTTAAAAATGGATTTATGAATATTTTCATCCAATTTGTTTTCAAAATAGGAGTGGGAAGTGAAATTTTATTTAATATTTTCAAAACACAAAAAAATGTCAACAAGTATCATATATATTTAAAGGACAAAAAACAAAAGAAAAAAAGGCAGACTTTAGCCTCCTGCAAGTGAGATGACAGTCAAAGATTTTTAAAATTATGACATTAATAAAATATACCGATAAAGGTACTCTGTGTGGGGTTTTCATTGAATTTGTTTCTATGCACTTATCCAGTTAAGGTTCAAGCATGCTGTCCTGGCACACACCTTGGCTACCTGGGCTGTCAGTCCAGGACAGTGGGTTAATGGTGAGTGGTTTGTTGTTAGTGAGTGCTTTGTTGTTAGTGAGAGACTAGTTGGTGTACTGGTCTTGAATATCACCTCATAGCTGTGGTGGAATCTTGTGAACGAATGAATGAACGAACGAACAAACGAACGAATGAATGTTTAATGACACCCCAGCATGAAAAACACATTGGTCAGTGGATGTCAAACAAAGGTAAGTACATTTTTATGGGTGGGTGTTTGACGTGCTTTTGATATCAAGGTTATTTCAAGTCATAATTGCCCATTATGAAATCATTTTGTATTGAATTTTTTTTTTTTTTTGTGACCTTGACCTCTGGTAGTTAGGTGCAAGCAATTGGTGCTAGCCTTTATCTATGGTATATGTATGAAATGTGGCTGAAACAGTACGTCTAATCATTAAAAACAAGATGGCAGCATGAACTGCACAAATAACCTATGTTGATGACACTGGCACAGTAACTGGAATTTAGATCAAAAGCCCCTAAGACTGTTATTTTCTTGTATTACCGTATCAATGATTTGACTAGACCTAACAAAATGTAACATAACTTGATGTCATTGCCATTGGGGGGTTACTGGACTAGCTATCTGACTAGACCTGATCAAATGTAACATAACAACTTGACGTCACAAGTCAGGAATCAAGTCTATATGTTATGTTATTGTACAAAAATAATAATGGATTTTATTTATCAAATTTGTTTGACATACAAGTCTTAAGCACAATCTCTTGGTTCCCATGAAAAAACTTTTGTTTTGTTTGACGACACCACTAGAACACACTGATTTATTAATCATCGACTATTGGTGGTTAAACATTTAGTAATTTTGATATAGTCTTAGAGGGAAACCCACTGCATTTTTCTATTAGTAACGAGGGATATTTTATTTGCATCATCCTACAGACAGGATAGTACATACCACAGCCTTTGATATACCAGTCATGGGGCACTGGCTGGAACGAGAAATAGCTCAATGGGCTACCAAAGGGAATCGATCCTAGACTGACCGTGCATCAGGCGAATGCTTTACCACTGGGCCACATTGCACCCCTTGGTTCCCATGACAAGACCAAAAGTCTCCTTTACCAGTACATAAAATAACTGACAGTGACACCGACTTCCTGGAATCTATATTGATTTGATTTACACTGGCTTGTTCAAACTGTCTAAATGTCCACTTGTACATACACTGTACATAAACAGATAGTTATAATGACTTTTATATCATTTCAATTATAATATTTTGAAACAATCCAATTTTGAACAGCAGGTAAAATTTTCTACTTTACATATTTTCCTAATCATATGAAATGTTTATTATGGGTAGAAATTACATGTAGAAATTAATTTTTGATGAAATCTAAATATAATTATCTTTCATTTATCAAATACATGATTTGTGTGGTGTTTTATAATAAAAGGTGACAACACTTATATAAGAAACAAAAAACTAAAATAACATCAATAGTTGAGCTGATAAGACACAAAATCATGAAACCATCATTAACAGCATGCATACATTAATGACGCCATTAAAATAAACCGTGATAGCAATCTATCAAGTGCACTGTATATTCATAAAACCATTAAAATACACTGCAACAGACAGGGGCGTAGCGTGAGTTGCCAGCGCCCAGGGCAAGGCAAGTATTGTGCCCCCTAACCAGTGGACCGTTAGTACTGCCCTGGTGGCCCCACCCATGCTACGCCACTGGCAACAGCAACAATCAACCAAGTGTTTTTTCAATGAACCATTAAAATCCACTGTGATAGCAATTGAGCAAGTATATGTTCTTGACACCATTAAATACAAAATACCCTGAATGTGTCCATTATGTCATTAAAATACACAGTCACAGCAATCAACCAACATAACCAACATCATTAAAAACACTGTGACAACTGTCAACCAAAAACACATCCATAATGTTATTAAAATACACTGTTAGGGTAGCAATCAACCAAAGGTGCATTCGTAACCAACCTTATTAAAACGCAGTGACAGCAATTGACCAAAAACACATCCATAATGTTATTAAAATACACTGTTAGGGAAGCAATCAACCGAAAGGTGCATTCATAACAAACTTCATTGAAACCAGAGACAACAATCGACAAAAAATACATTCATATCATTAAAATTCACAGTGGTAGCATTCAAACAAAAGTACAATGTTACCATAAAGTCATTACATACATTGTGGTAGTAACAAGCAACCAAAAGTGCATCCATGATGCCATTAAAATACACAGTGATAGCTTTCAAACAAAGGTACAACGTTACCATAAAGTCATTACATACACTGTGGTAGTAACAATCAACCAAAAGTGCATCCGTGATGCCATTAAAATACACAGTGGTAGCTTTCAAACAAAGGTACGTTATCAAAATGTCATTACATACACTGTGGTAGTAACAATCAACCAAAAGTGCATCCATGATGCCATTAAAATACACTGTGATACCAAGAGTGCATTCATACAATAAAATTATTTTCAAATTGGTAGTTCAATCTCAGTGAAAAAATATATATCATGTCGTTTTATATTTTTAAGGTTCAGAGGATGACTGACACGATTATGACACCGAGCCACACATAAATGATCCCATCCTATCACAGGAAGTGATGTCATAGGCCGTTGTAATCTCCAGAGGTAGAGGGCACTTCAGACAAGGGTTCTGTGGGTGCGGCTTCCAGCTGACTGGCAGCGGGTGTTTTGCTCTTTCTTTTACCCTTTTTACTGGTAGTCTCTGGCTGATCACTGAAACAAGTAAAATAAAATAGGTATCATTATATTCTAACATGAAAGAAAACAGTCAAGATATGACAATACATCCCATGGCCTTTGATGTACCAGTCGCGGAGTACTGTTTATGACTGGATGGCGAGGGAGATCGATCATGTGACCCATTTCAGGTGATGACAGGTACATGTGCAGGAGGGGAGGGATGAGGGGGGGGGGGGGGGGAAGAGAGGTTGGGGAATGAACACATCCAACCCTGCTAAAACAAAATTTTGTTCACCTTTTTTTTTCAATTTTCCAGGAGTATGATTCAACGCACCTATAAACTTTGTTTGCCAGTCTAGAACGTGACCAACCCCAATCCCCCAGCCCCACTAAAATTGCCGCACACATGCGTGGATGGAGCTATAATGTAGTGACTCACCAGAAAAATGGAATAATTTTGGACAGGTCCTCCTTGCTCACATTGTTAGCCATGTCTGGGTTCTTCTCCACCAACAGGTTGATCACCTCGCGCAGGTAGTTCTGCAAAATCCTTCGTCTTGATTCGACAATTTTCGCATCCTGCACAGAAACATACATGATTGAAGATAGATAACCATGTTCATAGCATATTTTGAACAGTTACGATGTAATATTATATTATTGGTATTTTTTGTATTTCATTTTGGAGAGACAGATTCATTGTAACAGTGCTTTGCTATATTATTACATAGAGGATTCGTCACGAGTATTTTTTAATATAAGAAATATCAACCAAGTCTATGTTAACCGATTAACTAGAAGAGGTTGATATTTTACATATTAAAAAACACGAGTAGCGAATTCTATTTATCCTATAACACTTCTAAAATACCATTTTAATTTGATTTTTAGTAAATCACAGTATTAAAATTGCCTCCATCAATAATATGACATCATCACGATTAGCACAAATTAGTATGTCACACATTTTTAACTAAATCTTATGAAAACATTACACTCAGGTATACAGGTCTTGTTGGCTTGTAATCAAAATGACCCATTCACAGCAACATGCAACATATCACCTATTTGCAAATTTGTATATACCTTTAAACTTGCATACCATAATTAACCGGGTTATTACACTAAATTATCACATGGATATCATGGGTAAGATATAGGATAAATGATTTTATACAATTTGTGACTGTTATACATTGATATATTCTCTAAAAATTAGAAATGAAAAATTAACAAGCATTCTGGAGTACTGCTAAAGCATCACATGTCCCCTACAGGGCTCAACAAATTTTCGTATCTCTTAACTTCAAGGGCTATAAATCTTAAAAATTAAAATTGGGTAAATCACCATGAAAGTCAATCTTGATCTGCAACAGTACTTAATAAAGCTATACACAAAATGTCACCTCAGTATCTTGAGGCATTTAAAAAAAACACCCCCAAAAACCTGTAAGTGAGACAGATGAACAGATGGACAGAAAGACAGACAGATGGACAGTGAGGTGATGAAACCTATAGTCCCCTCTGGTTGAAGACACAGGGGACTGAAAATTTAGAAATATCTGAATTTATCACCAACCTTTTTACCAAAGTTTTTCTTGGGTGGAAATTCATATCTTCCAACAATTGGGTAAACCTTTTTTAACTTTGAATGAAGTTCATGGAACTCCCTGTACCTCCGATAGATGTTCCACTCCTCATCTTTGATTCGTATATAAACCTAAAACAATAAAAAATATGAAACATTTCTACTTTTATTTTCTCAAAATAGAAAAGTAGATAAATACAATGTATAGCAGTGATAAATAAGTACTGCCAATAAACCCCTAAAAAAAAAAAAAATGAAAGGAAGAGAAAAAAAAAACAGAAAAAAAGGAAAAATAACAAAAGTTAAGGCAAGTTTCCTAAACAAAATGGGCATGCGGTCGGGAAGTACTGTAGGCTAATTATTACTGTTTATCTGGTTGGTCTGCCATGTCCCTACCCCATGTATACTTGGTTTTAAAAAAAATTAAATATTTTGTCGGTGGGTGGTTGGTATATTTGTTTATTAAAAAAGAAAAGAAAAAACGTCCCAGTCCCCATCCCTGCCACCCTGCAATCAATTCAGGAATAACTCAAAGCATGAACTTTGATTACATCATATTTTTTCACCAAAGATGCCTTGGTCTTGACAAAGCATTCTGAGAGTACTGCTAAAGCAATACATGTCCCTTACTGGGACCAACAAAGTTTCAAATCTCCTAAATTCAAGGGCCATAACTCTGTGGAAAAATGGGTAAAACACCACGAATGTTAAACTTGATCTGTAACAGTATCTGATGCAGCTATATACAAAATTTCATCACAGTATCTTCAGGCATTGCAAAACCAAAAATGCCTGAAAAACAAATTTTCATATCTCCCAAATTCAATGGTCATAATTGTGAAAAATGGGTAAATGGGTAAATACTTAGACATTATTTTGTGTATGTTTTGTTTTGACTGCAAATACAAGTGTTCACCACGTAAAGTCTACTGCACATGGACCTATGTATCTGTTACTCGAACCATTACCTGATACACATGGTGAGAATTGGTGGAAGAACCACGGAGAAATGCTGAAGGAATCCAAATGTTGATCAGAGTCCGCGACTGTACACTGAAACTGTAAAATCCACATACAACTTAGCACTATTTACTTTTTATGTAAAGTTTCTCAATATACAGTTAAATAAAGCTTATTTGTATTACCATTACCTCTTTATTTTTAAAGAAATTCAATGTATTTTATTGCACCTTGAATTGGCATAATTCATAGAAAGAAAATAAGCCTAAAATGACTGAAGAACAAAACACATACCCCTCAAATGCACTCGGAACACTCATTTCAGAAAGTTGGCCATCATGTGGTAACTGAACAAAAAAGGAAGAAAAAGCAGGTCATTAATATATATTTTATCATCAATTTCTATTTGTTTTACTCGAATCTAAATTGGAAAGGTTGTTTATCAAAAGCTGTTATGTGTCACGAGTTAATTTTTTTTAAATGTTCACAATTAAAAAACCCAACAAAAAATGCAACTTTAATACCTAATACATGATAAAATTCAAGATATCAACTGATACTTCATATTATATGATACTTTATGAAATGATAATTGGCATAATCTTTTAATGGGCAGAGACTAAAACATTTTAAACCTCATGGGTATTAATATTAGTACTTTATCTAGTTTTCTTAAGGGCCGTCCATAATTTCAACATTTTCACGAGCATACAAACGGTACACTTTTGAAACCCCCCCCCCCCACCACCACCACCACCACCCCTAAAAGTGTACATCCCAAAAATGAAAAATGTTGATCGACATTGTTCATTTTCAAAAAAAGTGTACGCTGGCCCCTTAACTTGACTATAAGTGCTAGGGCCGTACATAGGTTTTAGTTGGAAAATGCGTTTAAATTTATTTTAAAACTGTTTTCTGAAGATATGTAAGTAATAGAATACTACATTTGTGTCTATCAGATACCATTTATTTTACAACTCGTTGTTTAAAAACGTATCCATCTCGTTTTCGCTCATTATTGATATTAAGATACATTTTAAAACAACTCGTTGTGAGATAAACAGTATCTAACGGCCGCTTGTGTAGTATTCCCTATTTCAGCAATGCGGTCAGCACAGTGGACTCACCGGACCCCTGAGTTCGATGAGCTCCTGTCTGAGTTGTCGTAGATGCAGATCCTTCAGGTTGAGCTGGCGGTGTAGTAACTCATTGAACTCCATCAGCTCACCGTGCATTTCCGCAACCTGAAAATCGAACAGTAAACATACGGCTTTAGTAGAGGAATTTTTCATCATCACAAGCCAAACGGCATATTCTGTACTGATACTTCATGGAGAATGAGAAAGGAATATAATCTGTGACAAAAATGAAGAAGTTTGTTTGTTTAATAACACTACTAGAGCACATTGGCTATTGGATGTCAAACATTTGGTCATTTTGACGTATAGTCATTGAAAGGAAACCTGCTATATTTTCCCATTAGCAGCAATGTATCTTTTATATGCACCATCCCAAAGACAGGATAGCACATACCACAACCTTTGAAATACCAGTTGTAGTGCACTGGCTGGAATGATGATGATGATGGTGACATTACTATTATGACAATGGAAAGTACTTTAAAAGATCCCTTGCTGTTTTACTGACTGGAGTAGCCTACATGGTGACAGTGAGTTTTGCGTGGCTCTTTTTCTTGCTCAGGAGTTGAAATAACCATACGTTAAGACATCAAACAGCATTGCCAAAGTATTGTTAAACAAATATTCTTTTCCTTTCTAAGTCACCTAATTTATCAATAAATTGTTTTTAAACTAACCTAATCATGTACAAAATTAATAGTCAACATTTTATATAGAGACTAGCACATAAAGGTGATGAAGAACAGCACACGGTAAATAAATAACACTGACCTGTATGAGTTTCTTTTCATACTCAGAGGCTTCAAAACTGTAGTCGATGTTGGGTTTCTCAGGAGGAATCACAGGCTGCGGCTCATCCAGCTGAATCCCCAGACTCTCATCTGAAAACACAGCACACAGTACAGTGTCAACAGATGAACATGTGTTGCAGGATAGTCATTTATTTAACCTTTGTCTCAAATGCTGGCAACAGAAACAAAGATACGAGGGACACTCAAAAGGTTCGTAGAATTAGATACCATAGCTTGGTACACCATCGTATATTTAAGTTTTTCTGAAAGCTTGTTCTACAAAAATTTACAATCACTTGTGTGTATTACGCTCATTTTTGAAAAAATTTATAAAAAGTAATCAAGGAAAAAACCGATGGATGTCTGCAGTTGATGTCCTGCTGTACCAGAATAATGCTCAGCACCCCGTTCCACGAAGCGATCTTAGCCCTAAGATCAACTTAAGTGCATAGGGTAGCTATGCGCTTAAGGTAATCTTAGGGCTAAGATCGCTTCGTGGAACGGGACCCTGGTGCACAAGTTCATGATTTCTCAAGCAGTTTAACCAGCCACTCTACATAATTTTACAACATACACTAACATACCCTTCTTATTGGCTGCCTCGGTTCTCAGCATCTGCACTGCACTCACGTACTTCCTGAGCTGATGTTTCAGCAGCTCATTCTCTCTGATAAAGAGGAAGCAAAGAATTAGTCTTGTCTTTTCAAAAGTTTAAGGAATACATTCCCCGCACCAGAACAGAGTTTCAAATACATGCTAGATTCATGAATGCATCGCAACATTTCCAGAGCCTACTTATCAATAATTTTTCAATGAAAACATTAACATAAATTTTTTTTATTAATAAGCTTCACAATGGCTGTCATAAAATGTCCCAGAATGCACCTAAGAACATCTAAAATTCAAGCATCACCCACCATCACCCTTCTCCATGTAGCTTGTGGCCAATAATTTATATTTATGGACACTCCAGTTCAAATTTCACTATGATGGGCTTGCATAATAAGAACATTTTGACCTAAATTATTAAAAATATAATATTCATGACTGCAGGTAATTTATTTTATCATATTTACTGCTCACTGGCCTGATTTGATTTACAGCAACTAACAACTGACTAACCATGGTACATCTGGGCTTGTGCTAACAAAATAGTTTAAATGTCCATACTTTTGTACTGCACTGCCAAAAAATTAAAGTCTCCAAACTATGTGGAAGCCTAAATCTGAACTTATTTAATAAGCAGAGTACCTGAAGATTAATCTTTCTCTCATCCTTAGGTATATGGAATAGAGCTATTTTATAAAAGAAAGCTATGTAAGAAATTTTTATCTTACATGGGATATCACACACTTGCGTTTAACATGATGTCGTTGGTAATATACGACGTCATATTAATATGACATAGTGACGTGAGGTCATTAGACACAATTATAAATTAATATTTTGTTATTAAAACCTTCATTTTAAAAGATATCTAGTTAATTTGAAGTGTTAAATTTTATTTAATACATGAAACAAACATGGCAAATACGACAATAAGTTTATTTATGATAAAATGGTCAAATAAAAAAGTTACTTGTTCAGCCACCTTTGTTGGTGTAAAATAATGGTTTATTTACTGAATGAATGAGAGAAAAATACTCCATCATATGTGGTCATGTGGGATAAAAAAAGTACACCCTCAGTGGTGAAAATTTCGACCATGCCTCGTCCCGCGTTGAAATTTTCACCACGTCGGGTGTACTTTTTCTATCTCACATGACCGCATATGATGGAGTCTTATAATCCAAAATGGCTCACTGGTAATTCATTAATATATTCAACATGGTGGCCCATGTCTAATATGACCAATCAACTACATGGTGACCTACTTTTGCAGTGCCTGCATCTTAGCAAGCTCCATCTCCTGTCTAGCCAGCCGAGCGACTTTCATGTCTTCAATTTCTGCTCGTAACATTGTGGAGGTCTCCATCTCGTGGTCCATCATTCCTTTCAGTGTCCTGCACGAGAAAGCAGAATGTTTTGTTTTATGTGCAATGTCACAGGGCTCGAACTTAAGAATTTGTCTCCCACAACAATTGTTAAATGAATTGCTATGGGTGAAACTGCCCATTGATGGCACATTTTGAGCCTGCCTATGGCAATTTTTCTTTAAAGGTTATTTTGCTGTATGTAGACATATTTCAAATGTGAAAATATTAAATATTGACATATTATGTACACCAGGTGTATACATATTTGCCATTGTTGAGAAGCTTTACCGACGGCACAAAAGTGCCATTGGTGATGATCTCTACCTATGTCAATATACATCTTAACGATGGCAATTGTTGTCGTAAAATTTGAGCCCTGATGTCACGTCAAGAGAATATTTTTTCCTCTTTTTTTTTTCTGTTTCCCCCACCCCAAGTATGATTTATATCCCATCAAGATACGTTTACAATCACATCACAGAAGTTGGGATGACCCCAGTAGTTTGCTAGGGAGTGGCAAGACATAATGGCACATGTTTAGCTGACACTAAAAAATATATATCTAAAAATATTTCAGATACAGATCCAGAGACACTTGCCTCCATGGACACCCATGAGTGTGATATCAAATTTTAGACACCACAAGATATGATATAAATCATATTTGACAAAACAAATCATTACAACTTTGTCTTTTTATTATATCTAACATATCTTACCTTTATTCTAAAAACAATAGCACAAAAAAAAATAACCGGTTACTGTTTTAAGATATCTGAATATCCTGCAATGGCCGAATTGGCGAATGCCACTCAGCAAAGCCACGTCGCATTCACCATTCAACTGTAGCAGGATAAATCTGATCTCTTAAGACAGTAACCAGCTATTCTTTATATAAAATACAGAAATGCCTGTTCGAATCTTTCTTTCATTATTACAAGTAGGCCATTCTCTGGTGTATTTAAATAACCCAGTGTTCTGTTATTTGCTATTTTTATTACTAACTGATAACAACTGTGCATGTGATATGCTGCCACTTACATAACAGCAAAATGAGCACACCAAAGATGATCTATCCTAGACCAATGACACATCAGATGACAGCTTTTCCACTGGACTACATTCTGCCCCTTCATTTGGACTGACGAAATAAAATATTTTGAAAAAGAAATATACTGAATGTACAGCTCTCACCGATCTATCCCAGGAGAATATAAAAAAATTAGGTTTTGTTTAACGACACCCCTAGAGTACATCGACTATTGGATGTGAAACATATGGTCATTTTGACACATAGAGATGACACCCACTATATTTTTCCTTTAGTAGCAAGGGATCTTTTATATGCACCATCCCACAGACAGGATAGCACATACCATGGCCTTTGATATACATGTACCAGTCGAGGTGCACTGGCTAGAGCAAGAAATAGCCCAAAAGCCTCACCGACGGGGATTAACCCTAGACTGACCGCACATCAAGTGAGCGTTTTACCACTGGGTTACGTCCTACCCTCCAAGAAGAATACGATCTACTACAAATTAACCAACTGCACTGCAATACAAGTATACACACTGCTTCTTACTTATTCTGTTCTTCTACTTCGTCTTTCCTCAACATCATAGCAATCACAGCCTGTTTCAAGTCATCTGTAAAAAAAGGTAACTTACATAAGAATAAAGGTCTCAAAAATGGTTTTATCTTTCAACTACATGTATTAACAAGTGAAGAGTTCAGGCGCAAAACGTGATATAAACCATTTTCTTTCTTTTTTTAGTTAAAGCCATTATTGAATGTCAGTAAGGGTTAATCGTAGGCCTGCTGATTTGCTGCAAAATGTGATTGATCCTTATGAAATTGTATTGGGTAAATGCCTTTTTTTATATTTATGAAAACGCGATATATGCCAATTAAAAAAAATCACTTTTACTGAAAATGAAAAAATGGATATATCGCATTTTGCGCCTAAACTCTTCAAGTATTTTCTCTGCTCAAACATGAATTTAGATTTTTTTTAGTTTTAACTAATTTTCTGAGTTTTAAAAGACTTGAATAATTTTTGTAGACTTTTGTTAACAAATACATACTATTAGCATTTTCTCTAAAATTAGTTAAGGCATGATAGTGGCATTGTCAACGCAGTTTTTATGCCAAAAAACAACAACAACTAAATCTAATCCTGCACTCATAGGTTGCTGTTCCATACTAAGTATTGATAGTAGTTGATTATCATTTTCTAATTAGCTGTGAAACTGTAATCGGTATACATAGCTGTACATTTGCTGGGCGTTTTATAATGAATTTTAATTGTTTAATCTCAGGGTAAAATAGCACTGATGGTGTGCTAATTAGAGCAAAATGGAGCTAGACTTTTAAGGCATGGTGCCACGCCATGTTAAAACAAGCTAGGAAAAACACTATTTATCATAATTTCATTTCAATTAAGGTTTAAGCACGCTGTCCTGGGCACAGACCTCAGCTGTCTGGGCTTTCTGTCCAGGACAGTGGGTTAGTTGTTAGTTGGTTAGTGGTTAGTGAGATAGAAGAGGGTGTAGTGGCCTTACACCCCTACCCATTGAGCCCTTAAATACTCGCTCTGGGTTGGAGCCGCTACCGGGCTGCGAACCCTGTACCTACCAGCCTGTAGTCTAATTGGTTAACCACTGCACCACTGAGGCTGGTTTTATCATAATGAACAGTTTTATCTCTGTCGCTACTACTCCATCTGAGACATAGTTCATTAGCACCATATGTTTAACACAATCAATAAAAATACAATCTTAAAATAAACCAGGATAGATGATTACCGTATTTGACCAGAAATAAGCCCAGGGGGCCAAGACAACTCATTGTGAGCTTAGCATGGGGTGGGCTTATTCCCAGACAAGGGGCCAGTTTTGTTGAGAGAAAAAAAGAAGATAATAATTAAAATAAATAATAATAATTAAATGAACTAGGAAGAAAACAAAAAAACGTTCAGTAGCATATCTATTAATTAGTGTTCCATTTGTTATTAATAAATAATAATTGTTTATTAATTAAATTGTGGGTTTTTTTACTAGTACTAATTATCAGAAACACACCTTCTATGTTACAATTACTTACCAGTGCTGTTTATTTACATCCAAAATTTAATGCTGAGAAGACTTAAAACAACAGCAATTAACAACAAATTCAATAGCGTATACACACATTTCTGACACTACAAAAAATTGTCAATCTAAGGTTATTGTTCTTAGCCAATCAGAATATGGTATTTGCTTAATTAGCATTAACTGCGGACCCAGTGTGGTGGTAAAAATAGACATTGGTTTTTAATTCATACTTGGGCTTGGATACTTCAAAGAAATACTGAAGGCATGAAATTGAAAACAATGTTACACACTGTTATTGTTAGACTGCTAATTCTCACTGGTGGTAAAATATTGTGTTACATTTGTGTTTAATTATCTGCAGGAGGTATGACCTTTTAAATGAACTTTGAGCAAACTTGCAATTTCGTGTTATTTATAAGGTGACGAAGTTGGGGGTGGGCTTATTTACGAATGAGGGTCTAATTTCTTAAATGCTATCAAAACGGAGGGGGGCTTATTCAAAGACATGGGCTTATTTCCGGTCAAATACGGTATGTGAATCTGTAAATGGACAGCTAACACATGGGTGTATGTGTGTGACTTGTGAGTGACTTGTGAGTATTAGGTATCACACTGGAGGTATCACACAGTGAGGAAAGCTGCGTATAGATATTTAAAAAGCTTAAAGGAAGGAATGCGGAGCATAATCATTATTAAAAAAAACTTAACTTAAATTTTTAATTAACATTTTGGAAATTTTTTCCCATGCGTGAAATGAACAATAGAATTATCATTTGTTGATTATATTTATTGTACGGAAATCTAAAAAAAATAAAAATTAATTGAAGAAAATGGCTGATGTTTTAAAAACAATATTTTATAGCAGATTAACAATAATGAAAAACCTATCATCACCATAAGAATTTTAGTGTTAAACATGATTTTTGTTTCTTAAATATTTACCATCATACAACCTGTTTTCATTATTATGTTCTATTTTACATGATGTTAGCTATTTCATGAAAATGTGATAAAAAAAATTTGGTGACCATAAGCTTTACACAGGAATATCAAAGATTTTCAAATTGATATTTATACAGCTTAACTTCATATATGCCACTGTACATAAATTACCTAATGCCACTGTACATAAATTACTTAACACACTTTAAAATTACTTAACACTTACACACTACCAGAGATAATTACTTTCAATGAACTAACATTCAAAAATGTGTGGAATATTTACAGTATCCCTATAAAATGATAAGATCTGTGCATAAATTATTCTAATTAAAGCCTACTCTGGAGAGTGTGTCCTGCAGTTAGTGGGTAAAAATCATTTCTGATTAATGAATAGTTGTAAAATAACTCAAAAGCTAAATATGTGTTAATATTGTAGCAGTGTTAGTAACAGTTAATATTACAAATTGAGATGAAAGTCTTAGAATATATTATTAAGTTAGAATAGATTAGAATAGAAGTTAGAATAGATTAGTAAGCTTGATTATCACTACAAATAAATAATAAAGACTGCGTTATTATACGTCAACATCTGAATATCTCACATTGGCATATGGGTGTGTGTTCAGGACTTGGGGGTGGAAGATTGTCCAGGGTAAACATACGAGGTGTCTCGCCGCTGAACTTTGGGTCATGCATCTCATCAATACTGCCCCCATCACCAGCAGTTCGAGGACTGTGGAGAAATAAACAGTAGTTTAAACAAGCATTCTTGGAATACTGCTAAAGCAATACATGTCCCTTACCAGGGCCAAGATATTTTTGTATATCTCCTAAGTTTAAGGGCCATAACTCTGTGAAAAATGGGTAAATGCCTCCATCACCAGCAGTTCGAGGATTGTGGAGAAATAAACAGTAGTTTAAACAAGCATTCTTGGAATACTGCTAAAGCAATACATGTTCCTTACCAGGCCCAAGATATTTTTGTATCTCCTAAGTTTAAGGGCCTGAAAAATGGGTAAATTGCCATGAAAGTTACATATGATCTGTAACAGTACATGATAAACCTATACACAAAATGTCAACTCCACAACTTAAGACATTATGAAAAAAACATCTGGAATTTGTTTTCTTCATATTTTCAGTTAAAGGGCCATAACCCTGTCAAAAGCAGATAAATCGCCATAAAAGTCACACATGATCTGTAAAAGTGCACAATAAAGTTATATACAAATTCTAGCTTAATATAGGCATTGAACGGTAGGGGACTAATAACTAAAATTCCAAATGAGGAAAAAAAGGTAAATTTAACCACCTTGATATGCTTCATGCTGCTATATTAAGCATGTACAAATGTAGTTAATATAACTAAAATTTCAAATGAGAAAAGCAAAAAACAAAAATGAAAGGTAAATATATATAAAAAAATTTAAATTGGTCAAAAACACTCTCATGATATTCACTAATTATTTAATAACTATTCTTTATAAAATATATTTCTAAGGTTTCAATTTTAAAACTGTGAAGTCAAAACATTTGTGCCAGTCCTTGAAGAAGAAATGATCACTGATCCAACCTTTGACTGAGACCTTTCTGTGCAAGTGCCAAAGCTAAAACGGCCGTCTCCACTTCCTGGCCAGAGTAGTTGGTGATACCAGTCGAGTCCGCTGCAAAGAAGTTTCATAATAATTAGGCAATATTCTAATTCAAAACATTTGTAAGAATGAATCTGATTGAATCTCTACTAAAATTTAAGGTAGTAAAACCTGTGATTTACCAGATGCAGATTTTTAAGTCAAACTAAGCCAAAAACCTGAGATGTTTTATAATGGCATCATAAAGACAATTTCACATGCATACATAATTATGTAAAGAATTCTAAAAATATTAAATCATTTTAAAGTCAGAAATGAAAATGTTCTTTAATTAATTTTGATCCATAAACAAGAGTTGACTAAACATTGGCGAACATTTTGTTCAGGATTGCGTCACGATTCACTATGCAAGTTTCAGAGATCACTTCACAATTTAAAAACATTAAACAATAGTTGCTAATCAATTTTCAATTGACTAGAAATATTGCTAATCAAGATATTGAAAACAAAATGTTCCCTGAACATCTTATATTACACAGCCTATCTTAGAACCACTAACAGCTCAACCCCCAACAGATAGTTGAAATTAGAAAAGGGATGACCCATTTAATTTTTCCAATTTGCCAACAGATTGGTGGTTTTACTGTCACAATTAAAAGGTCATATCTGTAAATACAGTGTTTGTACATATGGTTTTTTCTTTAAATCTTTCAGTACTAGCACAAGAAATTAAAAACATTATCAAATCTCACTTGTAACATAACTTTCAGCTGATTTTAATTTGGGTAAACACCAATTTGTTTTCAATATTAAACTGAACAAACACTGCTAATATCTGTTTTCAGTGTGATCAAGTCTAAGCAATTAATGCATGTAACATTAATTTCTGTTGGCAGGAAAATAACAACCATCTACTGTGTAGATCAGGTGCCTTTATTTACAGGGCTAGCTCTGAGTGAGCAAAACAATTCACCAAATAGTCTATTAAATTTCAAAAACTGCAGAAAGTGTCAGTTATTTTCTAAAACATGTCAATTATTACATGAAATTATTTTGCCGAACTAAAATAAAATTCGCCAACCGCTTTCAAAATTCGCAATTGGCAAATTTAGCGAGTGCCAGAACTAGTCCTGATTTACATCTTAGTCAAGTTGATTGAGGTTACAATCTTAATGTTATTAAATACATTTTCACATTTAACATATTTAATGATTAATGAAAATACAACTGACTACAAGTCTACAGTACCTATTTTCTTGTCACTGGTTTTCACTTCTCTTATAGGAGCAATGTCCGATTCCACTGGATGGCCTGATGGTGACAGCGGTGTGAGTGTTACTGAACTCTCCCTGAAAATTCAAATAAACAAAACATCATTCAAATAATAAGTCTGTATTATTTTAGCAGTTCTTAAAAAATATATAATATATAACTATGTTTGTCATTAACAGAAAGAACAAAAAGTAGTAACACTGCACCACACCACACGACACTGTTCTGTTTTCGGTTTGACATAAAGCTCAGCATAATTGTAAGCTATGACAATTTCACTTTAATTTTGTTTAATTGCATTATATTTACAAACATAAATTAAAGTAAATATTACGAGACTTCTAAATTACTACCCTAAGCATGTGAACTCAAAATTCGAATGATTGCCCAACCACCATCATATTATCAGCAGCCTTTAATACAGAATATTCATAAATAAAAACAAACTACACTAGTAAAAAAGAACAAAAATATTTATAAATATTTACAAAAAAACCACAAGGACATCAGATGGCGTAAGTCTTTTGAATCATGGAAGTCCAAAATTAAAGAAATTGGTAAATTATTACAATTTCAAGATGGTCGCTTTATTTAATTTTGAAAAAAAAAGAAATAACTACATCCTGGATACATTAAAACTAACATCAACTCCAATAGACTGGTAAATGAAACCTATTAAAGGATGTGATCAGATTAGTCTTTAGAAGTAATATCTGAACTACTAGTCCTACCCAAGATCATCGACATCAGCGGAACTGAATGATCCGTGACTAGACCGTGAACACCGATCTGACGACAGAATGTCTGACGATGCCATCGACACCGAACTCACTGTACTCGAAACACGCTCTAACGAGGCTTGTTTTGAACTGCTCCGAGACGTGTCAACATGCACACCATCCGCGCTGCCATCCTGGACACTGTCTGCAGGTTTGAAAACGTCTTCGCTCCCAACAGAGATGTTGTCTTTGTCGTGTTTCGGATGATGATGCTTCGATTCCACAACCGTTTTGCCTTCATCATCATCGAAACTCACAATGTGCGCCATCTTTTTCTTCTTCTTCTTTTCTTTTTTCTTTATATTTTCAACTTCAACTTCATCTGAAAGACAAAACCAGAATAAAAAATGTACATTTAAAGGAAGAAAGGAAACAATGTTTTATTTAATGATGCACTCAACACACAGGTTATATGGTGTCGGACATAGGGTTAAGGACCATACAGATAATGATAGGAAAAACCTGCTGTCGCTACTCTATGGTCTTTTCAGTTAACAACAAGGGATCTTTTATATGCACTACCCCACATATAGGAAAGTACATACACAGCCCTTTTTTTTCACACAAGGTTTGGTGCACTGGCCAGAATGAGAAATGGCCCAATGTTTGTTTTAATTAATAAAATATCATTTGAAATTCCATGAAACAGATGTCATACTCTTAAAATGCTTCATTTATGCTGCTTTTTTAACCAATTTCCTTTTTAAATGCACATACAAATAGCTTTTTTTGTTATTTCCAAAGCATTTTTTCAAATCAAAGTGAAATCATACAACGAAGACACTGTTAGTGGGAGCTGGAAGAAGGTATAAATTAATTCAATTTTATAATTAGTTTCATGCTTGTATCCATTCAAGGATCAAGCAAGCTGCCCTGGGCACACACGCCTCAGCTATCTGGGCTGTCTGTTTTGTTAGTTATTAGTGGTAAGTGTGAGAGAAGTCAGTGTGGTGGCCATACACCTACTCACTGAGTCATTAAAACTTGCTCTGGGTGGGAGCCAGTACTGGGTTGCGAACCCAGTACCTACCAGTCTTAAGTCTGATGGCGTAACCACTAAACCAGTGAGGCTGATGGTATAAATTAAATACAACTTACTACTGTGCAAGCTTTCTGCTGCTATCACAGGGCGGGGTTCTTCGTCCAGGTTACAGATAAGGTGAGGTGCAGTGCTGCTGATGTGTACGCTGTTTTGAGCAAGTGACTTGTTAAATTCCTGACGGTCTATGATGATGGCAAACAGAATAGACCCAAGACCTGTATGTGGCAAAATGGTAACTGTAACTACAATCGCACTATTTCACACAAAATTTATGTCTCTCCCTCTGCTCTACTTCTTTTGTGTCCTGTTTCTCTTTAATCTGCAGTCAATTTTGTATCATAACTGACTACTTTATGGGCAATGGGCAACTACATGTAGTTTTACGTGCTCATGTACCACCAGGGGTTTCGAACACGCCTATTACTTTATGTTCAATTATCTACAGATGTTGTTACTACTACTATCAGTTAATATAAGTATATGCTACTAATGACTGTCATCTTGTTTAGGTGAAAGTATCTGTTCTAAATTCGTAGGGAAAGGTCCTAATATAGGCCTGTCGACCAATCCCTACCACCATGAAAAAGACGGAATAAATATTGTTTAAAACAAACGAAACCTCAATGAAAAGGACTGCATGGAATGTCATAGATGCATGCATAGTTTGAAAAACAGCAATAAAAATCTGTAAATGTTGCACTTATGATAAAAACTAAACTGGCCATTTCCACCTTTTCTAAACATTTTATTTTACAATTGACACAATTATTACATTAAATATGTTCATCACTTCATACAGTGATAATCATTTATTTAATGCTGAAAAAAATCTTTGCATTAGGTAATCGTGTTTCTATTCTTTATTTTCATTGATTATCACTGTCATACCAACCACCTTTAACTGTCACAGACAGCAAAAAGAAATACCTAATGTATAGTATACTGGAAAGTTTCAATTCACATTTTTCTAACAATGGCTAGAACCAAAGTCCGCTAATTTCTTTCCACCACTATAATTGTTGACATAACTCACCAGCAGCCATCATGGGCAACATACTGCTTCTCTCTTGGTCCCGAATAAATGCCCAGTCTTCATAATAATTACTAAAATACACAAAACATTGGTTATTATATAATATAACTAATTAACATTTGATGATATCATGCAATAAGTACAAGTGAACCATTGACAATTTAAAAGGTGCATAATTGACAATGATTGTTCTGTCTGCTTGTCAATTATGCACCTTTTAAATTCACATGCAAAGAATGTTGGTTACATGAGGAACCATTCCATTCTAAAACCAAAGTTACAAACTTAAGGATTACTGGAAGTTTATTCATACAGTATATTATAATAATCCATGGATTCTAAACATTTTCCAGTCTGAATTTTGAACACTTGATACATCGAAAAATAATACCGTATTGCAATATGAGTTTATTTTAAATACATTACAGGGAACATTTTGTTCAGTATCGTGTTGCAATTTGCTATACAAGTTTCAGAAATCGCTACACAATTTTAAAACTGTTACAGTAGTTGCTAATCAATTTTCAATTGACTAGAAATGTTGCTAATAAAAAAAAAATGTTCCCTGCATTACAAGTACAACATTGACTATAGTACAAAACTGTAATATTAGTTTGTTAGGGGGAGGTAACTCAGTGTTTATGCATGTAGCTGTAAAATGTGTTACCTAGAAAAATGTGTTACCTATTAAGATTTTGTAATATTGTCCTCTTAGTGTTTAATAGTTCATTATCTTTGGAAATGCTGTTAGTTCACGTTAGTTGATGGCAGGTGACAATAATCAGTAGCTGCTGATTAAACAATGTCCTGGGGTGTTTATTACTAACTCAGTATATATACAATAATTTTTATGTTCTTACCTTTTGTTTAAAACCAATAGCCGATGTGTATTTTTGTGCTGGGGTGTCATTAAGCAGTTTATTCATTCATTCATTTCATTTCATTTCATTTCATTTCATTCATTCCATTCATTTCCATTCATTCATTCATTCATTCATTCATTCATTCATTCATTCATTCATTCATTCATTCATTCATTCATTCATTCATTCATTCATTCATTCATCAAGTACATATACAAAATATTTTGAAAAATTGAGGAACAACAATGTTGTGACTAGAGAGGTGAAGTATAAAAAGCTGATTAAATCACCGGAGAATATCTTCGCTGTCAATCATCATGTGCATGTAGCGTTCGAGGGTGTGTTCATTGAACGCGGCTCTCAGCCAGGCGCGGCCCCGACCTATGTCTGTGTTCACAAGCTTCAGGTTCTGAAACCTCTGTACATCGTGATGGGCAAGGTGTTCCTTTACACACTGCCAGAAAACTAAATTTAAAAATAAAATATATCAATTTATATTCTCGTCAGAGATTCTTATCAGACTATGAACAAATCAACTTGTTCAAATTCTACTTTACTTCATAAAATAATAAAACAAAAATATGTCAATATTGCTACCATTATCTGCTGAACCAACCTCATCATCAGATTCATCAAGTAACGAAACTACTTTATCCACAATTTTTTCTTGGTATTTTTGCACTTTCATATCATCCGCCATTTTGTTTACATCACTACCTAGAAATTAATGCTTCTTGTTAAATCAGTGACTGTTACAAATACACTCACACACAATGTAGTTAAATAACATGTTAGATTAACAAGACTATTAAAATGACACAGATGTCACTTTCCTCATAAAACGCTAAGTAACATTTACTTGACACTCAATAACCTTTGTTTTTATTTTTGTCAGTAACTGTGTTATATTGTCATTAAGTTGTTTAAACCATCATTAAGTACAATCTAGTTGAAATCAGACTTACCACCACTTCTTGGTCTCTGCTAGGGCTGTTTGAATGTAATTATAGGATATTAAATGAGCTTCTGTTTCGTATTACATTTATGTCCCGAATAAAATAATTTTCAATTGTCACAAGCTTTAGCAAGTGACCATGAAACTTATTTCACGAGGGACATAATTAATCTTAATTTGTATCACTCAACTCGTTTAGCTGATATTCCTGTATGGTTGTAGTGTGCCAATCGATGACATCATTTTGTGATGTCTAAGTATTACGTCCTACTTAGCATTCTAATGGGACATATCACTTTGATATGTACCAAGATATTTTTAACCATATGGGTAGTAATAATAATTATTATTATTTTATGCCTGTTTAGTCCAAATCAAATTTTATTTGTGGGTGGTGGTCAGCTGTTGTCTCTCTCACATGATGAATTCTGGAACAGCCCTTAGAAGATCTGACATAAGCCAATACCATTCTGTGTCCCAGTGATCTTTCATTGCCAACATTATTTCTCAATATATTACAGCTTGTTAGAATGGTCTGGGTTTGCTTGCCTAGCACCATTTGAGGACAGTGATCTTTAGTTCACTTTGATTTTACTTGTAGTAAAGACTGAGTTTTAAACTACATCCAAACAATAGTGCCATTTTCTGTACTCAGGTAAAAAAAACCCACCAAAGGTTTTATTGAAAAAGACTGAAATAAAGACACATCATTCTTTTTACACTACAACACACTACAATTTTCTGACAGCAACTCTTCACTAGAAGACTTAGTCTAGTACCTGGCTCTGTGTCCATGTTCTTTATTTCGGAGAAAAAGTCTGTGACTTTACCGAGCCCTGCCCTCTCAGTAACTTGTCTGAAACATAAAAGATACATTGACAAAGACCAGTTCCAAAGGCACATTTTAACTGTAATTTGTAAGAATGACAAAGTTTAATTGGTAGTTTTAGACATGTTTGAAAAGACAATGTGTACATACTGGCTCACAGCCACATTATATTTGACTCCACTTATTATTAACATAAACTGGTACATGAAAAGAGAGATCATTGATGTGAAATGACCATTAGCTAGAGTTCAACCTGATGCATTAATTCACATGGGAGCGAACAGACAAATATACCATACTCAACTAGTCTTAGCTATTAATTTTAAATTTCTGTTTATACTAGCTGTAACATACATTACACAACCAATCTATTAATTTTAGATTTCTGTTTATACTAACTGTAACATACATTATACAACCAATCTATTAATTTTAGATTTCTGTTTATACTAGCTGTAACATACATTACACAACCAATCTATTAATTTTAGATTTCTGTTTATACTACCTGTCACTTACAATACACAACCAATCTATTAATTTTAGATTTCTGTTCATACATTTGTACTAACGTTATTAACCAAAAATTATAACTTGTTATCAGTTTGACTATCAGATTCTAGTCAGTCATATTTTTATATAAACAAATTATGTATTTCATTGTAGACTATATGTTGTCATGGTTACTGTTACCTAAGGGCAAGTTTGGCTCTATTGTTACGCCGAAGGCCATGTTGCAGAGAGGCTTCCCAAGCAGCACACAGGCAGGACACTCTGAAATATTTCGGAACACATAATTCAGTCCAACATGGCAAGATAGTGTGAAACATTATGAAAACAAATAATACTTTAACAGCTATATTAGCCATTTCTTTATAGCTATAAGATAGAGGATAATATATGACTGACCAATTAATATCAAATTTATGTCCCAAGTAATTTTCACCTCTCACAATGTTTCAGCATTGACAAATAAAAATTATTTTATGAAGGACATACATTTGGTACCAAAGTTCTTTCTGTTCAAAAACTCAATAATGTATTGTATTAAGATAAAATTGTATTACAAACTTTAACAGTGGAAACAGAGAGGCATAAAAGCAAAGTAAACTGCTCATTTGTATGTTTGCCACATCATGATGATGTCATATTTAGTATTGGTTTGCAAGCACCAAATCGTCCAATAATATTAGACATTACATCAATGCATGATAAATTTCCCAGTGAGAAAATACTTTTTATTGCTCTGGTTATGAGAGTCCACTGGTGAGAGTCCACTGGGGTAATAAACAAACAAACAAACAAACAAAACAAAACAAATAAATAAATACGAGTGGTCATTGTATACCACACATATCTTACGTGCTATTTTAAAATGTATCTAAATAGCAAAAGCAAGATGGATACATTTTTAAACAAACTGTCAGATATCATAAATGGACAAAAATGTGTGTAGTCTTTTATTCCTTACTTATCCTCAAAACAAAAACCACATTTTTAAAGAAATTTATAAAACTAAAACATATTTTAAACTATGTTAAATAATACATCAATTGGTTTTGGTAATGTTAATTTCAGTGGATGATCTGGAAATGATGTCTATGCCATCACCATGGACCAGCCAATCTAATATTTTTAATAGATCTCAATATCACACAGTGGTCTCTTAAGGTAGTATTAAACCAATAACTTTTGACTGGGTCAAAGTTTGAGATGCACCTAACTTTTGATAGAGAAGTGAACACCACAAGTCCTGTGATTGGTGATAAATGTTAAATGATTCATCTAGGCAAAAAATGTATACAATTTTATTTCATCTAGTACCATTATGTCAAGTAGCTGTGTACTTGAAACATGTATGGGTTACCTGTAAAAGAAAATACTCGCATTTTGTGCGGAACTACACTGTAGGGTAGTCATAGACGCTACCTATTATCTCAGAAATTAGCAGCTTGAGCCCCAATTTTTTGTGATTCATTTTAAGGGTGAGGGATGGTAGTATTTATATATATGGCGTTTATGTTGATTGATACGCTGCAGGTAGGAGTTTTAGCCACATATGTTACTATTGTCATTTATGGGATCTGATTTGGTAGTATACACCCTTAAATGGAGAAGAAAAAATTAAGTAAAACGAAACATTACATGAGTCTATGTTCGATACAAGTATGTTGAATTTCATTTTAGGCTAGTATTTCTGAAATAACTCCTTCTTAATGTTCTTGTTACCTGCTGTCTGCATCTGTGGCCAACTCAGAACGCCCTCCGAACCGAACCTGACACTGAAATTTTAAAAGTAAATACAAATAATAATAAAAAATACAATTAATTTGTGGAAATAATTATGAATTAAACAGCCACTCAAGTAGCTGTTTGAATGTTCTTATGAGAAATGGAGATAAATACAAAACTTTGTTGTGCTAAACATATTTAGGTTGACACTGTCACCGCTGAGGACACAGTGACCATTGGAAAAGTAATGTACTGCCAGGGTTAGTTCTGGCAGTCGTCAAATTCGCCAATTGCGAATTTTAAAAACAACTGGCGAATTTTATTTTAAACTAGCGAAATAATTTTACTATATTTTATCAGAAAATAACCAATTTTCTGCCATTTTTGAAGTTTAATAGATAATTTGGCGAAACTTTATGTTCACCCAGAGCTAGTCCTGACTGCCTTTGTTAATTATAATCGTAATACCGTGCTACACGATTTAGAGATCTAAACTTCAGTGTCCAAGATAATGTTTTGATATTTAAATCTGTCCAGAAATTTATTAACAGTAAACATTTGAAGTGAAATTAAACATTATGTACAAAGTAAATCAACAAAATATGTTAACAACCATTCCTCTTGTTTTATATTTCTTCTCTAGCTTTTCTTGTTCTTTTTTCCCTTTTCTTCAAGGATGTCAAAATTCTAGAGAAACCTGCATCTACATGTCATGGTGTAATACCTACAAGTACATCTCACCTTTTACCTTAATAAAGGCAAGACAGTGAAAAACATGAACCTATTAGTTTTGAAGTTCCCCTTTTGTCCACCTGGAGAAGACCCATCTATTAGTGATAAAAGGCTTTTTCTGCCACCAAACTTATTTTAGGCTACATGTATGTTAAACATTTTTTTAGATGTACACATGTTTATTTACTCTAATGTACCTGTTTCACAGCATCAAGGAGTCGTGTGAGAATACTTTGCCTTTCATTGAATCGGGGATCATCTCCTGAAATAATAATAGTAGTTAATATACACAATTGTGATACTAATATATGTTGTAATAACAATTGCTTGATGTATAACCCTTTAAAAAAGGATTTAAAAACTCTCAGAACAGTAAATTATGATAAACCAAGGCTCAAAATTAATTCTGTCATGTGAGAAGACTCTCAGAAACAATGTTTGCTTGTCAGACTTTAATTTGGAAGCAAATACCTGAAATTAAGAAGCAATTCTAGATCATAGACACATGTATTACATTAATTTTTTTGCAGGGCTCACCTTGTTAAAGAAAATACCAGTCTTAGTGGTGTCGTGGTTAAGCCATCTGAAATAAGGCTGGTAGGTACAGAGTTCGTAGCCTGGTACCAGCTCCCTCCCAGAGCAAGTTTTAATGACTCAGTGGGTAGGTGTAAGACCACTACAATCTCTTCTCTCTCACTAACCAATAACCATTAACAACTAACCCACTGTCCTGAACAGACAGCCCAGATAGCTGTGTGTGCCCAGGACAGCGTGTTTAAACCTTAATTGGATATAAGCACAAAAATAAGTTGAAATGAAATGAAATTATCAAAAACAGGATTTTTGTTGCATGCAGTTATGATTAAAATGCTTTCCTCAAAATTAATTTGAGCAGTAACATACAGAGCATATAATTAAACATCAACATGAAAATACATATTTTTCAGCTACTTATGTACAAACTAGAATAAAACCAAAAGCAGCAACGGTATGTCATAATTTCTATATAAATTTAGCTTAACATAAAATATGTACAAAGATCTGAGCAGTTCATCCATAGATCAGTTGCAGTCAGAACTCTGCATCAACATTCATGATCACACCTATATGAAGAAGACAGCACTGATGGAGGAGTTACGTGCGCTACAACAGCTTGCTCTGAATGTGTACGTAAAGCCCTATGACCTGACCTGGTGGAGGAGTGGTGCAAGTTATATAATAACTTCATTTTGAACTAGGGGGCAAAGCATCATCTTTGAAGATGGAGATCAGTGCCCCCTGCCACCAATCCCCCTCCCTTTCCCTCCCTATTGTTTTTCACAAATTGATATCAAAATTTATTTGTGTATGACCTATTCACGGCTTTTGAGACTGATTTTGTTGATAGGCAAGTGGTCCATTGTTGGTGTACATGTATGGGTGCACCCCTGCAAGATGGAAAGTAAAAAGCCGCTTGTCAAACCAACTGTCGGAAAGTAATGTATATTGGGAATTTTGAGCAGCATCTGCCACCTGTCCATTTCAAGCATTGTAAACATGTTTGTTTCTTGGTTTTAGTTTTGGTGACAGGTTGGGGGTTATGGTTCGTTATGAATTAAGAATAAAAAATTTCTGTTTTAACTAAAATACTACTACTAATAAACAGTCAACCAATTTTTATCCAGGACTATCAGATTTCTTAACCTGTAAAATGTTATGTTACATCAATCATTTAATGATGCTAAAACAATGTTTGCAAATTTTGTAATTGTAATTATAGAGACCAATGCTACAATATAATAAATGAATATAAATTTACATTGTATAATAATGTATTATTATATAGAGAGATTTACAAATGTAAAAGTACTGTTTTCCAAAGTTGCTAACACTTTCCTGAGAACACTGCTTTGATAACATATAAACCCATCTATAGTCCACCTTTATCTTGATGACTTGTGTAGACCATCTATATGATACTATTACTATGTCCATCCAATTGTCATCACAAAATTAACTAACTAGACTAGTGCTATAAAACGTTATTTAGCTACCCTTAGTACTGCTGTTGGGTTAGGGTTTGAGTTTTAACGTTATAATGATAGCAGGAGTATCTAAATTTGTAATCCAACCGAATCTCGGTCATTGTGTTAATACATTAGTGTCGTCAGTCACATCATCGTCACTGTCGCAGTGTCAAGTCGACAACTGACAAGTGTCAGTCCAAACAGGTCGCTAGCACACTAGTAAAATAGATTTTACTTACCATTCATGATCATAAAAGAATGGGGTTGAAAAGGGCCACCGCTGATGTCATTTCTGGGTTAAAAATGTAAAAAGATAGTGAAAATAACAACATTACCATCTAAAACAAAACAAAAACATTTGATAAAAGACTGGGAGGTGATTGCCCAGATCACATGACCAGAACTTCCGGGAGGTTAGAGTTCTTTCCCTTCAAAGGTATTTGTGTGAGTTGGGTGTTTCTAGCGTTAATCTTATTTTATCGCGTTACATCGGTGTTTGATTTGATAGTTTGACGAAATGGAGATTTTAGAATAAAAATAAAGTTGTCCAATAATTGAAAAGCGTCAGTATTTTTTTTTGTTTATAAACGATTTTGTTATTTTCAGGTACAAAATGGGGCGACGACCCGCTCGTTGGTAAGTTACACATGTAAACTACAGATAGAAGTTTCATTCAGTTATGAATATAAGTAGGCTACATTAACAGTAAATCTGTACTCACTGTAGTTGGTTTGGTGAGTGGGAAATGTGGTTCAGTGGTAGAGATTTTGATTACGTTTCATTCATGGGGCCATTAAATCAGCAAATGTTTAAAATCTGTTCGGAAGGACCCATTTTCACAGTTTGAAACTTGTGTTACATGTCTAGTGACATCACAACGCAATATTGTACCAAATATTCCCTGTACAGTATTCAATGTTCGAAATGAGCACTTGTCTGTTTGTCCTGACAAGTGTTTGGACAAGCAAAATGTGCCACAGTGGTTGTCCAGTGGACAAGTAAAAATTTCCAGTGCAGTTTCATTTTTAGTAATCTCAAACATCATCCTGATACTTGAATAAAATAAACCATTCATTTGAATAAGTGAAAATATTGGTAGACAAGTAGATTTCTAGATGTATTTGTCCGTTGGACTAGTATAAAATTCTGCATATTTCTATCACTGGTATTGAGTGTGAAATTAAAAAAGATATAGACCCAATATGTTTTTAATAATTCCATATTCAGTAGGATTATCATTTTAGGAGTTGGGGGGGGGGGGGGGCGGGGGGCACCTTATATAGCATAAAACATGGTGTTAAATATAGACTATATAGGCCTATAAAATTGGAGTGAAATGACCCAAGGAATATAGAAAAAAAAGAGGTAAAACTGTAGGGTGTGAACAGTTTACGGTGAAACAACCCGGATTTGTTAGGAATAGTTATGTAGCCCTAACATTTAACTAAATTTGTATGTTCACATTATAATGTATTAATTGGTGTTTTTGATTTTGCAGTTACCGGTATTGTAAAAACAAGCCATACCCAAAGTCTCGTTTCTGTCGAGGTGTACCAGGTATAGTATATTTAGATTAATTTTAAATTTTGTATCACCTTGACAAAGTAAAAACGTGATTTTGTTTTCAAAATCTTGATTAGGCCGGAATTTTTTTTTTTACTTGTTTCCTATTACATGCTGGAAAAATATAGTGTAGGTAGGTAGGAAAAACATTTTATTTTGGAAAATAATTTTATTTATGGATATTAAATAAAGGTGTTGACTACTGGTATCCAAAATAACCTCTGCATGTATAGAAATGCATTATGCAAACCAACAATACCATTCATCAGAGTGTTTTCCCTAGAAATGCAGTAAGGCGTGGTAAAGTGACGTTTTGGGGGCATATTTTATGTGCAGTTTTAAATAAAAGGGCTTTTTTTTTTCCATTATACAATTTTCAAAAGGATAAAAACCTTATGGCCATTTTATTTTCTATATCTATTTCATAACTTAATTTAAGAAAAAGGAAATATGTAGTACTATCCACATAGGTGTGTTTAAAGGCTTCTTTTTACATGGGCAATTTATAAATTTATTAAAGGCAAGGCATTTTGATTTTGAGGGGAGGGTACATGTATACAAAAGACCCCATGCTGTTTAATAATAGGCAGAAGGTTTACTCTCATACTAACACTTAACTTAACTTCTGTACTGGTCCAGGACAGACTTGGTTGAACCTTAATTGGATAGAAACCAGTAAATAAGTTATAACAATTTCTTTTAATGGAAAACTGAAAAGAAGGGTTCTATATTAATCTGTCCAACAATAACATGTTATGAATATTATCTTTCCTAGTGTATCTAAGAAATGGTAGACTTACCAATTTTATAATTTGCAATGTTAGTTTTATTCTGTATGCATCCAGTATTAAAGTACACACTTGGTTTGAAGCAATCAATGAATAGAAATCAATTAATAGAAATGCAGTACAAATGCTCAGGATGCTCAAACAAATGTTGAAAAGTAATGTTTGTTTTATTTAACGACGCCACTAGAGCACATTGATTTTTATCTTTAATATCATCGGCTATTGGACGTCAAACACATGGTCATTCTGACACTGTTTTTAGAGGAAACCCGCTGTCGCCACACAGGCTACTCTTTCAGAAGAATGTTGATGTAAAACTTAAATCATGTTAGAATTATTAACATTATTAATCAGAACACCTCGCTATGCTAGATGTAGAGTAAATCGGAAAAGATCGCATATATTCGTGAAAACAATTGTCCGACTCTTCGCCTAATATCTCACGAAAGTTACCAAACTTCAATTTGAAGGGAAGTAACTTCATCAATCAATTGTTAGAAGAAAACATTTCATGGCTAACGGGTCGCCAATAAAACTAAATTTGCGACAGTAAAAGCACTGATATACATGTACGTCCGCAAATCGGGAAATGACACCAAATTAGTTTTGGAATGTTTTCGTGGAAATCGTTCTTATATTAAAAAAACATTTTTGGATATACCAAAAAGGTTTTAGGGTCGGCAGGTTCACATTAGGGTTGGTCGGGTAACCGGAAACAAACAATATTTTATGATATGCCTTAGCGATATTTCTAGGCAACTGAAAATTGACTACTGGTTAATGTGTTAAAATTGTGATACTGAACAAAATATTCCCTGGATGGGGTATTACTTTTTCAATGGCCTCAACGTTTGTAGAGGGAATGATTTTCTGCGAACACGGAAAAACGGACGGAATTGCAGAATTTAGTAACAAACGGAATTCTCGATTTAAAAAAAATAACCTTCAAAAGTTGTATTTCTGGTTCAAGCACCATTATAAACCTTTTTGGTAGTTTTAAAGCCGCACACCCTAGTTCCATCCAGTGAAAATAAATCACGTTTTTATCTAATGGAGTGAAAAAGCAGGTTTTATATCGATAAATACCATGGGAATCCCCATGTCCCAATTGCTTAAATAATTTTGAAAGTTAGTATTCTGATGTCACCGGTAGATGTCGCTCGAAGCACAACAATGCCTACGTCACGACAAATTTCACAGAGTGCACACAGACTAGGGGTGCGTTCTTTTCACCTCTCCTGGACATGTTCCAACTGTTCTGTCCTGGTTGTATCCCCTCCAGATATCGTAAGACTTAGCAAAATTATTGGTTTTAAGGGTTTGTAACGTTTTGTATTGAGACACTTACTTGTCTGAACTTTGTTGCTGAAAATGTTCATGAACTGTGAAGAAAAATCTCACAAATGAACAACGACAAATCAGATGTTGATTGCGTGAACCGTGCACGAGAAAACAAACCGAACCAAAATGATAACGGTCACGTGGTATACCAACATCTGTGACGTTTACACAGGAAGATTCCCTCTAAAAATAGATTGGACCTCGCTTGCTTAACGTTTTTTTTTCGATAGACGTCTTGTGAAAAAATGCATTTCGTGGTTTTACAAACATCAGGATTAGCAAAAAGCACTTAAGGTGAATGGAAATGTGTATTCTAAATAATAAAATGTAAGTAAATTGCAATTTTATTTGTATAAAATGGGATTTAATAGCGAAAAACAACGCCGTAATGGTTAACAAATAACTGTAACTAGGGTGTGTCCCTTTAAGATTCAGTATTGATAATATATACATAGTGTTTTTTTATGCCAACTTTCGTGGACCTTAAACACTTTCCTAACAGTTCATTCTCGGAAGTTTCACTTAATTGCCGTAAGCTTGCAACAAAGCATGTGACTGTTTACTCGTGTCACTTTACACAGTGTTAACTTGAAATATAAAAATAAACATGTTCTAATACAATTTTAGAATCTTGATTAAATAATAAGATTTCTATACATTCAATTTCAATATTTTTTAATAATAATTGTTATGATTCGTAAGCATAACCAATTTACACTATGCTTTCATTGGAACACGTAATTTCGTATAACTTCGGGCATATTTGTTAATCTGTACGAAAGCATTTCACATTTATAGTCAGTCCCACGAGGAACACCTTTTTTCATGCTATGGAATTCATTACAAGTTATTTTATTTCTGAACCGATTGTTTTCTAAATTGAACACAAAAAAGGTATTTTACTTTTCTTCTTGCCGGTTTATTCTAGTACCACGATTCAGGTTGTCCAGCTGTGATGTGTACATTTTCCCCATGTCATTTTTCTCCTCTCCCCGAAAGGTTTGCAAAATATATATCTTGGGAATTGGGTCCCGCTGTTATTTGTGCTATAGGCTCTGAATATATAATTCTCGGCAAATATATTTATTTAAAAGCTGCTGTTTAAAAGTTACAAAACTATGTCGAAACTGTAAACGATCGACAGGATAATGCTTAGTTTCGGTTCACTACCACTGGGCTATATCCAGCTTGACCTGACCTCGTTTGAATGCATATGTAGAACGTGTATGTTGAAATCGTCTAGCCCTTGTGTTGCACAGATTTATGTAGCCCTAGGGTCAGGCAGATTTTTTTAGCACCGTGTAAAAGCTGGATAACCCTGTCCAATGGGTAAGAAATGCAAAATAGTTAACTAGCCCGCCAGATCAGATACCAACTAATATTTACTAACCCGTCAGAATTCCTACTAGTCTGCCAGTCTATAGAACAATATGATAATATACAATGTCTTCACTTCAAATGATATGAATATATAATATAGATAGATATACTGACAAAACATTATTAAGAACACTTGGTAAGTGACCAACATCATCTGGCAAACGAAATCAGAAAGACAAGAAAAGTCTGGTCATCGGACTAGTAGTTTCATTTTTTAACTTGTCCGTCACAATTTTACTTGCATTTGACGAGGGTGCGAGTACTTCCTGCATCCCTGTTTATTACATCATGCTTTAATTCCAATGGAATACTATTTAAAAAAAAATAAAAAAAACCTAAATTCAATGCCTGGTGTGCTTATTTCTTTCAGATCCCAAGATTCGTATCTTTGATCTTGGACGAAAGAAGGCGTGTGTTGATGAATTTCCACTCTGCATCCACTTGATTTCGGACGAGTATGAGCAGCTGTCGTCTGAAGCTCTCGAGGCTGGTCGTATCTGTGCCAACAAGTACTTGGTGAAGAACTGCGGTAAAGATTCTTTCCATCTGCGGGTGCGCTTGCATCCCTTCCACGTCATCCGAATCAACAAGATGTTGTCATGTGCCGGTGCTGATCGGTAAGTGGAGTATATTTTGTGAATACCTACTCTTGTGGATCACACCAGATTTAAAAAAAAAAAAATTGTTTTAGCTAATTTTCAGATATGTAGGATATTTCCTTGAAAATTCACACCAGGGATCACACTGGAATTTGTAAATTTTAGACAATTTTCAGGTTTGTGGGATATTTTCTTGAAAATTATTATTTTAAAAACTTAATTAAATTTGTTTTTAGGCCGATTTTTTTTTTTTTTTTACTTGTTTCCTATTACATACTGGAAAAATATAGGGTAGGTAGGAAAAACATTTTATTTTGGAAAATAATTTTATTTATGGATATTTGATAAAATGTTGACTACCGGTATCCAAAATAACCTCTGCATGAATAGAAATGCATTATGCAACCAACAATACCATTAATCACTGTGTTTTTATTAAAAATGAATTAAGGCATGGTAAAGTGATGTTTTGGAGGGCATATTTTATGTGCAGTTTTAAATATACGGGCTTTTTTTTCCATTATACAATTTTCAAAAGGACAAAAACCTAATGGCCATTTTATTTTCTATATCTATTTCATAACTTAATTAAAAAAAGGAAATATGTAGTACTATCCACATAGGTGTGTTTAAAGGCTTCTTTTTACATGGGCAACTTATAAATTTTATAAAAGGCAAGGCATTTTGATTTTGAGGGCAACATGGTGCTAACCTATCTGGGAGAGTACTTACAAAAGACCCTTGGTGTTTAATAATAGGCAGGTTTACTCTCATACTAACGCTTAACTTCTGTACTGATCCAGGACAGACTTGGTTGAACCTTAATTGGATAGACACCAGTAAATAAGTTATAACAATTTCTTTTAATGAAAACTGAAAAGAAGGGTTCTATATATATCTGTCCAACAATAACATTTTAATTTTTTTTTATGAATATTATCTTTGCTAGTGTATCTAAGGAATGGTAGACTTACCAATTACAGTATGGACTTTTTTAGCGGTAACCCACGAAGTTCCCAGTGACCACTTACAAAAAATAACGAAACGCATCAAAAAAAAAGAGTAAAGTTTGTTTTATTTAACGACGCCGCTAGAGCACATTGATTTTTTATCTTATCATCGGCTATTGGACGTCAAACATATGGTCATTCTGACACTGTTTTTAGAGGAAACCCGCTGTCGCCACATAGGCTACTCTTTTTACGACAGGCAGCAAGGGATCTTTTATTTGCGCTTCCCACAGGCAGGATAGCACAAACCATGGCCTTTGTTGAACCAGTTATGGATCACTGGTCGGTGCAAGTGGTTTACACCTACCCATTGAGCCTTGCGGAGCACTCACTCAGGGTTTGGAGTCGGTATCTCGATTAAAAATCCCATGCCTCGACTGGGATCCGAACCCAGTACCTACCAGCCTGTAGACCGATGGCTTGCCACGACGCCACCGAGGCCGGTCGAAACGCATCAAGGTCTTACTGACATATTTAATTATTTGATTTGGCAGTAAACTCCCATCAGTATTGGTAAACATTCCCTCCCCTAGTTTATCAGAAGGTCACTAAATTTCTATACGGCCAGTTTGTCGCTGGAGTAGATCATTATCATTATTAACATTATTAATCGGAACACCTTGCTACGCTAGATGTAGAGTAAATCGGAAAAGATCGCATATATTCGTGAAAACAATTTTTTGACTCTTCGCCCAATATCTCACGAAAGTTACCGAACTTCAATTTGAAAGGAAGTAACTCCATCAATCAATTGTTAGAAGAAAACATTTTGTGGCTAATGGGTTGCCAATAAAACTAAATTTGTGACAGTAAAACCACCGATATACGTCCGCAAGTCGGAAAAACACAGTAGGGTTGACCCCAAAATGACACCAAATTAGTGTTTGTGATAGTTTTGGAATGTTTTCGTGGAAATCGTTGTTATATTAAAAAAAAAATTTGGATATACAAAAAAAGTTTTAGGGTCGGTCGGGTAACCGGAAACAAACAATATTTTATGATACGCCTTATTAGCCAACTACTAAATGTATCCATTTTGTATATACAAAAATAAATTGGCTAATTTGGCTATATGATTATTAGCACTGCCAGATCCCACCCTTCTTCTCTCCTCTTTATATGGCACCTGCAAAATTTCATTAACACTATTCTTACAAGTTAGATACCTGGGCCCATATTTTCAAAGCTATCTTGGTGCTACAATATCATAAAATCGTTGTTCTGTGGCAAGAGATATCATTGCTTACAATATTTTTACGATATCTTAGTGCTAAAGATAGCTTTGGAAATCTGTAGCCGTGAACTCGGTGTTTGCTGTTAAAACAATTTCTTTCTTTTCATTCACTAGTTACTGTTATTATTTTTTATTCCATTGTATTCTTTTCTTCCCATTCTGTATACATTATTAGAATTCTATTAAATTTCAAAAGTGTGAGGATGTTTTCCGGATTAGAATGCTGTGTGTACACATCTCAAAATGACTGATTATTTTATTGTAAGAATGAAGTTGGCAAACTAGTTAGTCGCTATGAAGTCGTCGTCTTGTCTCATTAGTTCCTAACTGGTCTTGTCCGGAGAGGATTGCAGGTTTTGTCTAACTATTTGTTTGCATATTATATTTAGGACATAACATTTAAAAATTAACGGGTTACACAGAAAGAAAATGGGTTACCGGAATTTATTTTGCATGACTGCAAATGTCCAAATCTCAAATCTCAGAGACCGTTGATTATTTTTGTTTCTTGCAGACTTCAGACCGGTATGCGTGGAGCATGGGGCAAGCCACAAGGAACCGTTGCTCGTGTGAACATTGGCCAGCCAATCATGTCTGTCCGTGCCCGCGACCAGCACCAGGCCGCAGTTATTGAGGCTCTGAGGAGAGCCAAGTTCAAGTACCCTGGACGACAGAAGGTAAATTTTATAAAATCATCTTAGTTCCTAATTGATGAAATAAAAGATTTAATTGTACTAAATCTTGACACGCTGTCCCCTTTTCTTTTTTTTTCTTCTGTTTTTTTAAATTTAGATGGGGTTTTGGTTATTTTGTCTTGCCTAGGTCTGCTGAACCCCAATCAGTAATACATTTATTCTCTTAATATATAAATTTAATACTAATTTAATTGCAGTATCTTGCCCCCCAAAAATTCAGTCACTGATACAACACTGGTGCAGGGGTGTAGCATTCTCTTTGAGAATGGCCAATACAGCACAAATCCCCTTGTTTTCTTCGAGATACAATTAAAATTTTGAGTAAAAGTCAGTATCTATCTGTATTTTTGGACAGTTCTTTATACTGTGTTTTTATTTAACTGTTGAATTTTTATATTGATGTTGATCATCACTTTAGATTTGCGTTTACCATAGTTTGACACCCAATAGCCAATGTATTTTTCGTGCTGGGGTGTCGTTAAACATTCATTCATTCATTCTGATGCAACATAAAATAACAGTTGTATTGTTCTCTTGTTTTCAGATTGTTGTGTCCAAGAAGTGGGGATTCTCCAAGTGGCCACGAGAGAAGTTTGAGGGGATGAGGGCTGATGGAATCCTCATCCCTGATGGGGTCAACGTCCAGTACAAACCCCCACACGGCCCACTCAAGGCCTGGATGGACCGCACAGCCGCCATCCACAGAGCTAAATAAGCCATAAAACATTGGGACAAATAAACGTGGACTTGACATAATTTGTGTATTAGTGATTATTTGTAGACTGGATCTCAGTGGCTGGATGAGGTACATGCTTAACCTGATGCAGGTTGTTTGCGTCAGAATATAGTCTTTCATCTTAGTTGTCCTGCTGCACAGTATTTTAAAATCTTGGGTCCCTTAGACTATTTTTAGTTCCTAGCTTCTAGCCTGTACACCACGACCAAAGTCTGGCTTGTGTGCTGTCTTGTCTGTGGGATGTTGCATCCCTTGCTACTAATGAAAAGTGTAGCTGGATTCCTCTCGAAAACTCTCAAAATTACTAATGTTTGACTTCAAATAATAAATGAATGCACTGTAGTGGTGTCGTTGAACAACAAACATCTGTTAAGTTCATTGGCCGAGTAGGTTTCTGCTCTTAAGAGTTGAAATAATCTTATATTAAACGCCAAATAAAGTTTTTGTTTAATGACACCACTAGAGCACATTAATCATTGGGTATTGAATGTCAAACATTTGGTAATTCTGACTAGTCGTCGGAAGAAACTTGCTAAATTTTTTCATTAATAGCAAGGGATCTTGTATGCAGTTTCCCATAGATAAAAAAAAAAACATACCACAGCCTTTGACCGGTTGTGGTGCACTGGTTGGAACAAGAAAAAACCCAATCGGTTGAATGGCTCGATCGAGGTGATGTGATGCAAGCACTTCAGATGAGGACTCAACTGACTGAGCTAAATCCCACCCCCCAGATACTGAATAGGCTGTTTAAAATTTTGGGAGGTGTGAAATGTGTTCTTTTGATTTTCCTGAAACCAATATATGTGATAGGTGATGTCGTATAAGCACCATATTGATTAATTGGCACCAAATGCTGAAAGTACATTGATTAATTGGCACCAAATGCTGAAAGTGTCTTTGGCGCACAGAAAGATGCTTTGAAATTATGGTCATCTAGCACAAAATCTTGTCACTAGTGCATAGTATTTGTTGGGAGGGCTATTTAGTCGGGTATTTGATCTCAAACGGACTTCCAAGATGATTGATATAGCTTATTTAGCTTTGCTACTTGTGTAATTAGATTTTATTTAACGTTAATTTGTTTTGTTTAACGACACCACTAGAGCACATTGATTTATTAATCATTAGCTGTTGAGTGTATCGTAGATGAAACCTGCTAATAGCAAGGGATCGTTTATATGCACCATCCCACAGACAGAATAGCACATACCTATTACCACAGCCTTTGATATACCAGTCGTGGTGCACTGGCTGGAACGTAAAATAGCCCAATGGGCCTACAGACTGGGATCGATCGTAGAGGGCTTTACCTGCATCTTTATTTAAAGATTCGAATTTGACTTTGTGTGTCGTGGACAGAACTCCCTGGCGAAGTCTGAGGTTGTGCCCCCGACAGGCGTGCTTGAACAGTTCTCTGATGGAAGCATGTCAAAAATTACCCACACACCCACACTGTTTAACCATTTAAACTTTATCATCTACATTATTGTTTCTTTTGAAACACCATTCTATATACTAAAGATGCAGTTTCTAATTTAGGTAACAAATAGACCTCTTTCACATTCACATTGCGCATGTGCGCGAAGAGTACCGTCCCTTGCCGAATTGGACGGTATCCAGGCTATATACAAATGGTGGGGGGGGGGGGGGGGGGGATGATTGACAGTTGTCATGAGCGGCGCGAGTAGGAAAGAAAGAAATTTTTTTATTTAACGACGCACTCAACACATTTTATTTACGGTTATATGGTTAAGGACCACACAGATTTTGAGAGGAAACCCGTTGTCGCCACTACATGGGCTACTCTTTCCGATTAGCAGCAAGGGATCTTTTATTTGCGTTTCCCACAGGCAGGATGGCACAAACCATGGCCTTTCTTGAACCAGTTATGGATCACTGGTCGGTACAAGTGGTTTACACCTACCCATTGAGCCTTGCGGAGCACTCACTCGGGGTTTGGAGTCGGGGTATCTGGATTAAAAATCCCATGCCTCGACTGGGATCCGAACCCACTACCAACAGCCTGTAGACTGATGGCCTAACCACTACGCCACCGAGGCCGGTCTAGCTTCGTAGGAGCTGTGAATCTCTTGCGACTAACGTACATATTTCGTATACGATGTTAAAATGGCTGCGAAAAACGGTCTACTAAAGTTTACATCCGAATGGTTTAAGACCAAAAGCAGGGAAACATTAACTTGGACGAGGTCACTGGAGCCGCCTGTCAAAGGTATTTTAACAACGCAAAATTAAAAGATGCATACAATAAAATTAACTTCAGTGAAATGTGTTTGCTACTTTTAACAATTAGAATAATTGTAGTTAAATATTCACGCGGATTTCCAGTGATGTTTAATTCTCCACATGTATCAGTACTTTAAATTTAATCAAATATGCCTCCCTTTCGTCTAAAAAACTTACAAAACCCGTAACTCACATTGACCTTTATCACAGTTCTGTTTTCCCCTTATCGTTTCATTAAAAAATGGCAGTCGTACAACTACTAATCAGTGTTTACATTATTTATTTACTTATTTATTTATCTTATTTTATTTTCACTATTATTTATCAGATACGAGCCGTCACACGCGAAAACCTACCACTTAGTATGACGTCAAAAACGCGGCTCAAAGTTTGACATCTTCTTTACATGAAGTAAACTTGTATCTATATGTACAATAGTGTTTGGTTACTATTTTGTATTTTGTAAAATTGTTCTGATACACATACAAGCATAGGTAAAAGTCTATATATCGATATGGTATGCAAGTAGGCATATCACACGTTTTTATAACGTACATGATTATACATAACATAAAGTTCAGCAACCTTTCCAGAAGTTAAATAGAATATTCATAAGTTAGACAAAACATAAAATTAGGATTGTATCGGGTTGCATGGGTCTACCACTCGGTTAGGCTAACCTGTTCTGTGGACTACAATCAACACCACTATTCCTACTTCTGTTTCTATTTATATAAACTAAATACTGAAAACTAAATCATTTCCTACAAAAAAAAAAAATATATATATATATAGATATAGATATAGATATAGATAGATAGATAGATAGATATAAACAATACTGTAACAATACTACATTTTTAGTTATTTATTTTACCATCGTTTGCAAACAAATTTACTGTCATCTGCACACACATTGCGATACGGTAACAGAAACGTTTCATTTATATTATACGTCATGATGACATTGCATAAGCTGGTCTAGAGATTAACACGCGGAGGTATAGTAGATCAATTCTCGAAAGGTTGTTTCTCCCTCAACCAATTTTATTATTATTATATTTTTTGTGTGTGTGTGTGTGCGTGTGTGTGATAATTATTATAATATATGTTCACTTTACTCACTTCACATCATTTGTATAGAAGGAGTTGTTTTTCTTTCCTTACAGATGTATATTTTAATTGTACAAGAGCCTGAAGTAGGCCTACTCTTTGAGGCACATTTTGGAATTCAAAATAGAAGACCATGACTAAGAGCAGTGGAAACGGAAGAAACAGTATCTGTATTAGATGATGAGCGGGACGTAGTCCAGTGGTTAAGCGCCCACCTGCTGCGTGGTAGGTCTGGGATCGATCCCCGTCGGTGGAGCCACTGGGCTATTTCGCGTCCCGTCCAGTGCACAACGACTAGCATATCAAAGGCCGTAGTATGTGCTATCCTGTCTGTGGGATGGTGCATATAAAACATCCGTTGCTACTAATAAAAAAATGTAGCGGGTTTCCTCTGTAAGATTATAGGTCAATATTACCAAATGTTTGACACCCAATAGCCAATAATAAATCAATGTGCTTTAACTTTAACTGTATTGGATGAATATGATAAATACAGTCCAGTAGATGTTGACAATAATACTGAACATAGAATCAAACACTTGTCTGATGATAACACCAGTTAGCAGAATGACACTGAACCTGATCCAATTAGCACAAGATACAGAAAGGATGCAGTGGATTGTCTTTTAGAAAATAATCTGAAAATCAAATTTATGACCATATTTTGAAGTTGAGGGAAATGGAAAAAGAGCAGAAGGAAAAGTAGGCCTACATAATCTCGCTGTGTAAAAATTAAAGGAGGGCGGAAGCCCCCTTCCACCCCCCACCCCCCATAAAATGCAATAGCGGGCAGACCGCCCCGCTTAAATGGAGCAGCGAGAACACTTGTCACAACAGAAAGAAAACTAAATATAAAACCATTCGACCCTTTGTCCGCCCTAAGTAGACCTACCTGGCTCCTTGCTTATAAACCTTAAAGTCCAGACTTTAACGTCATGGCAACGCCATTCAAATAGCATTACGTTAAAGTCTGGACTTTATTAAAGTCTAGACTTTAAGTTTTATAAGCACGGGCCCAGGTTAGGCTTACAACATGCCCACTACCAACCGAAGAATGAAACGATATCGTTCGACAGTACGACACCAACAAAATATGGATACAGGAATATGAATAAAGTGGGGTGGGGTGCAATATGTGACAGAAAATTGAAAAACATTGTTGCGAAATGGTGTAGTTCGCTAAATTTCATATCTCTCATTAATTAGTAAATACATTCATGTATGGGATCTGTAGAGTTATTTAAAAAAATTAAATCAGAATATATCGCTTTAAAAATCTTTTTTAAAATCGGAATATATACTCTTCAAAAAAAGAAACGCAAAAGGGTACAAATGGGTTATAACTCCGATTTTATGTTTCCTACCGGTTCATGCTTTGTGAATATACGGTCATTGCATGTCCCAAACACATTTCCACGGTTACATTCGATAAAAAGCAGCTACTGTACAATAAAGTTCCAAAATGTGAATATTCGTAAAAACGCAGCCACGTGCAAACCATGTCACCACTGCACGTGCGTTGTCTGCACGTGCAACATGAACACCGACAGTATAAAAGTGCAGGGTGTTCGCTTGCCTGGCCTCTGTATCTGGCCGACAGTTGACAATCCAGGACATGCCACGTCTCGGTGAACCGCAGAGAAACAATGCCATCGGCCGACTAGACGCAGGCGAATCCAGAACGGCCGTTGCCAGTGCATTTCATGTGTCCCCAAGCACCATCTCCACACTGTGGGACCGTTACCAGCAACATGGATCAACACGTGACCTCCCTAGATCCGGTCGACCACGGGTCACTACCCCCGGGCAGGACCGCTACATCCGGGTACGCCACCTTCGGGAACGATTGTACTGCCACCTCCACAGCCGCACAATACCAGGTTTTGCGCAGGATATCCGACCAGATCGTACGGAACCGCCTACGTGAGGTAGGAATTCGTGCCAGACGTCCAGTTCGAGGTGTCATCTTAACACCACAAAACCGTCGACTCCGACTGCAGTGGTGTCAGATTCATCGACAATGGTCTCAACTGCGATGGAGACAGGTGTGGTTCAGTGACGAGTCCCGATTTCTGCTCCGACGTCATGATGGAAGATGTCGCGTGTATATGCGTCGTGGTGAACGTTATGCGGCAAACTGCGTGCAGGAAGTGGACAGATTTGGCGGGGGGTAGTGTCATGGTGTGGGCAGCCATCTCACACACTGGCAGAACTGACCTGGTCCACGTGCAGGGCAACCTGAATGCACAGGGCTACATTGACCAGATCCTCCGGCCACACATCGTTCCAGTTATGGCCAACGCCAACGCAGTGTTCCAACATGACAACGCCAGGCCTCACACAGCACGTCTCACAACGGCTTTCCTACAGAACAACAACATTAATGTCCTTCCTTGGCCATCGATATCACCGGATTTGAACCCAATTGAGCATCTATGGGACGAGTTGGACCGACGCCTCCGACAGCGACAACCACAGCCCCAGACCCTGCCCGAGCTGGCAGCAGCCTTGCAGGCCGAGTGGGCCACCATCCCCCGGGACGTCATCCGTACTCTGGTTGCTTCAATGGGCAGGCGGTGCCAGGCAGTTGTCAACATACGCGGAGGCCACACCCGGTATTGACTCCAGATGACCTTGACCTTGGTGGTGTGTCCTATCACTTACTCACAATGGACTAGAGTGAATTGTGAACAATCCTGCAACTTTGGTAATTATCGGACTCACCATTCAATAATTAAATCAATTCTCCAAATGTTACGACAATGTGGTTTTGCGTTTCTTCTTTTGAAGAGTATATAACTTAAAATACTGGGTAAAAATAAAATGAAGAAAGTACCGATTCCAAATTAATTGATTTCATTTAAATTGGGCGGGAAGTAACCTAGAATACGGTAATAACGTTGAAATTTCATTTTGACGCCGTCTACTTTGATTTTGAAAACGTGATGTCATTAATGCTGTATTTTTACCAGATATAATTAAGATAGAGCCCAAATACCTGAGATCTAGTTTTGTAATGTTATTACCTGTTATTTACCAAAAAATAAGACAAACTCTTTTTTTGTGTGTGCTAAGTTGTAGGTTTTCCCATGTGACGGCTCATATATGTTTGTTTTGTGTTTTTGCGTGCGTGCGCGTGTGTGTAGCGCCGTGACCTTATTTATTATTTTATCTATCTTATTTTATTTATTTTATTATATATCTTTCTTTCTTTCTTTTATTTACTTTTCACCATCACTTATATCAGTCACATACAATTTTATTTGAAATATCTGGTATTTACGAAGGTTAAATTTTTAAAATTATTATTTACATTTATTTATTTATTTATTTATTATTCAATTTATTTTCTTTGTTTGTTTGATTCTTTCTTTATTTTCATTTCACCATCAGTTATATTAGTTATTACAACAACTTCATATGAAATATCTAGTATTTACGAATGTTTAAAACTATTTATTTATTAGGCCCTATTTCTTCTTTTTGATTCACCATTATAATTATTTCGGCTTAAATTCAGACTTGGCCTGTTTATTTTTGTTGATTGTCCGTCGTCCGAGACTGTCATGATATTTAATATGGTTGCTTCAAACATTCAAACGAAGTACCTTATGACTGCGCATAATAAACCCTCATGAGTTTATAATAAATAGACTATCCTGAGTTTGTAGCTATATTATCAAGCTGTCGGCTAGTCTAATCTGTTATAAATCAAACTTACATCTTTCTTAGGTTAAATAATTTTGCTTCGAATTTAAATAGCTGTATATGCAATACAGTTACATTTCTGACCATTCTCAGGTCGGTAGCAACCGAGAAGTCGAAGGGGGAGGACTTATAGCCCCACTTTTATAAACCCGGTTTTTTATTTCGTGATAAGCAATAATTCACAAATGTCTCCAATAAGTCTTGTTGGATGTCAACAGAATTTTCGGGTTCCCAACTGATAGAATAATTAATCGTTGGAGATATTCACATTCCTATTGCGTGGCCTCCTATTGTCTATGCCCCCCACCCCCTCCCAACTTGTCCACAGGTCTATTTCTGCGAGATCTCGCGTGAGTTCGAAGGTTTGCGTCCTCGAGTTCTATTGTGCAGGTTATTTTATGTCGTGTGTGCAAAACGAACACTAATAGACTGGCTGGTATCTGGTTTTATACTCGTTCATGTGGAACTATCATTTCTTCTTTTTTGTTTATCTCTCCTACCCTCACTCATAAGGACGGGGTGTTTTTTCGTTGGTTTTTACCACCCCACCCCACCCCACCCCATCCCACCCACCCCACAAATATGTATCTAACGTAAGGAGTTTTTAATCTATATGATCGGTTTTTAAAATAAGATCAATTAACAAGTCTCTCGTTCTCTCTCTCTCAGTATGTCTCTGTCTGTCTGTCTTGCTCTCTCTCTCTCTCTCTCTCTCTCTCTCTCTCTCTCTCTCTCTCTCTCTCTCTCTCTCTCTCTCTCTCACACACACACACACCACACACACACACACCCCCACCCACACACACACAGTAGTGTACTGCCCGGCCCATACGGCGGCAGGTTGTTGGTTTTTGCCTGAAGTAAACGAAAATGCCCTAATCTGGCTAATAACATTTATTTATATAATCATTACTACCAAACAGCTATATAGGGTTACAAACGAATCACTATACATTTTCTCCATGGATTATAGCTAATTTTGCGGGTAGAATGAAGGAAATACATGGTAAAAAGGTACCAGATTAGCACGTTTTTGCTCGAATTTGAGGATTTTCTCCAGCACTAGTGGAGCATTTTCCTTCCCTGCCCGCCTGTCTCGTACGTTTATGATATGGCCAATATATTGTGAGACAAGCTTATAATATAAACATAAATCGTAAAAAGTAATTTCCTCCTTTTTTCTCGAGAATAACAAATCCGATACTTTTCGTTAATGTATAAATTCTTATAGTGTCCCAAAAAATCGACAAAATCGTTACTAATTAATATCGCCTACTCTGCTCTCCAGCTGCTACGTTACATCTGTGATCTTGTTTATGGTGCGTACAACGTTCCTGGATGAATTGCATCTCGGCGGCGGATCCAGGGTTGTTTAAAAAGGGGGCGAGTGTCATAACGAAGAAAGGCAACTGAAGGGCTATAGTTGCATCATTTGTTTTAAACTAGATTGCTGTTGATTGTCTGGAAAGAAAAGAAAGAAAGAAGTGTTTTATTTAACGACGCACTCAACACATTTTATTTACGGTTATATGGCGTCAGACATATGGTTAAGGACCACACAGATTTGGAGAGAAACCCGCTGTCGCCACATAGGCTACTCTTTTACAACAGGCAGCAAGGGATATTTTATTTGCGCTTCCCACAGACAGGATAGCACAAACCATGGCCTTTGTTGAACCAGTTATGGATCACTGGTCGGTGCAAGTGGTTTACACCTACCCACTGAGCCTTGCGGAGCACTCACTCAGGGTTTGGAGTCGGTATCTGGATTAAAAATTCCATGCCTCGACTGGGATCCGAACCCAGTACCTACCAGCCTGTAGACCGATGGCCTGCCACGACGCCACCGAGGCCGGTTGATTGTTTGGAAAGACTCAAAAGGACGGTGGGCACCTCTTCACTTGGACTTCGCTCTGGATTTAATTTTTTATACGTGTACAATGCACGCTGCATAAGTTATCAGTAATAAACTAGTTCATCAAGTGATATGTATATAGTACTTAGTATCAGGGTCGGGTTCAGGATTTTATAAAGGGGAATCAAAAAATTCTAAAATTAGCAAGTTTTCCAAAGGAAAATAAGTCGAGCTCACAATGGGTGCGAAATCTGTTTGGAGTTCAAGGCATGCTGCTCGTGATATTTTGAAATAAAGATGCCCAAAGAAACACATTCAGGACAGTTTAGTGTTGTATATTGTGAATGATAGGCCTACATTCTTTAAAGGGACACTTCAAATGGGCTGGGAAGGGAGGAAATGTTTTATTTAATGACACACTCAACACATTTTATTTACGGTTATATGGCGTCAGATATATGGTTACGGGCCACTCAGATATTGAGAGAGGAAACCCGTTATCGCCACTTCATGGGCTACTCTTTTCGATTAGCAGCAAGGGATCTTTTATATGCACCATCCCACAGACAGGATAGTACATACCACGGCCTTTGTTACACCAGTTGTAGAGCACTGGCTGGAACGAGAAATAGCCCAATGGGTCCACCGACGAGGATCGATCCTAGACCGACCACGCATCAAGCGAACGCTTTACCACTGGGCTACGTCCCGCCCTTGGCTGTGAAGGGAGTCACGAGATTCATGCGACTCCTCTCTGGATCCACCAATGGGTATACCCTCCCTTCAAAGTTTATTGATTTATTTATTGTGTAATCTCTAGAACAGTAATTACACTTGTGCAAAGCCAATTCTCAGTTCGTACAAAAACGTAAAACGTTACCGGATCCCGATTTAAACCTACATACACTGAAGTAAAGCATCATGTTATTCATTAAGACCGCCAGTGCGTCGTTAAATAAAACATTTCTTTCTTTCTTTCATTAAGAACTCCAAGCAGGGTTAGCTCTGGATGATCAGAAAATTTCGCCAAATTATCTTTTAAAAAATGCCAAGCCTAGGCCCTTATTTTCCAACAAAATATAAATTAAACACAATATTTTTCACGAAATTCGCAAATGGCGAATTTGGTGAGTGGCAGAGTTACTAGCCCTGCCGCCAAGGCCTACTGGATGAACAGTGAAACCGTTCTATTTGATTAACAGTACGACGCTGGCAGAGAGATTTCCATTTACTTGTATGGACATGACGTCAACGGTTACAATCCTCACAGTCCAATTGTGCTCCGGCAATGTGAACGGTCTTTTAAGAACTATCGATAGAACTGTGCGCTAATAATTAAACAGCTGTGGGTGGTGCATGCTGAGCTTCTACCGAGGTATTATATTACAGCTGCTCTGTTTAACTAGAAGGTTGTTGTTATACATAAGTGACGAAATCAGAACGGTCCCCAATTTCTCATGTAGTGGATTTAATGTTATATGGGATTTCCCGACACGGTAAGTGGTGTTTATTGTTGCATGCACTGTAGAGGGTTTTCCCTTTTGGTCGCTACAGAGGGTTGGTTGTCTAGACCCAGGTGTTCAAAGGCATAGTTAAATTAAAGGCATATTGTCACAGACTACTGACTGATTTAATGGTCTAACAAAGTATTACCTGAACAAAAATTATTTGATTTGTCCCTAAATGTACTTTATTCAACCATCTTCATAACCACCATACTCCATTTATTAATGATATTTTGTAAAAAAAATATTGAATTATGGCCATGGTCCATAATTCAAAAACTAAAATTGCCGAGTGGGTTGGCATGGATTTCACTCCATCATGGTCCAGTTAAGGTGATGTGATGGCTAGATTTGGTTTCCATCAATTAATGTAATTTTTATTTATTATCAATTTTTAGAGAAATAAGGTCTTTAAATCTGTGACAGTATGCCTTTAACCCGCGGTTATATTTTCATTGTAATTATTTTTGCACTGATATAAAATAAACTTTATATTTGATTATGTATGGATTCCTTTGGTCGTCCTAAATCAAATATCAACATGTTTTCAGTTGTTATTTGTATTGATTCAGTTATTGGTTTTGAATATTTCTGTTGACCACTGGTCATGTTAACCAGCATCTGAACCCCTGGACAACAAATAGGAAGGAAGGAAATGTTTTATTGAACGACGCATTCAACACATTTTATTTACGGTTATATGGCATCAGACATATGGTAAAAGACTACACAGATATTGAGAGAGGAAAACCGCTGTCCCCACTTCATGGACTACTCGTTTCAATTAGCAGCAAGGGATATTTTATGTGCACGATCACAGAGACAGGGTAGTAGATACCACGGCCTTTAATATGCCGGTCGTGGTGCACTGGCTGGAACGAGAAATAGCTCAATGGGCCCACCGACGGGGATCGATCCCAGATCGAGCGAGCTCTTTACCACTGGGCTACGTCCCGCCCTCTGACAACAAATAGGAGTACGTTAGTGTAAAAGTGCGCTTAGATGTCGATAAACAAATAATCAGGGCCGTTCCTAGCCTAATAAAGTAAGTTGGGTGGTAGTACTATAAGTATCGGGACAAAAACATAGAGGGTCTTCTCCATGTAGACCCCGCCCCCCTTCCTCCCCACTAGGTATGACCCTGATATTCCTTTTCTTTCTGTTTCATTCAGTTCCATCGCATAAAATACAGTGCAGTAATCCGAGTTAGTCCAATGTCGAACCTACAAATGTTTAAGTTAAATCCATGCCTGTGATGTCATCCTATTGTTCTATATGTAGATCATATCTTTAGGATAATACCTGACTGAGGACAGGGCACTGCAGACTCCATGCACATCTCTATAAACTCAAAGTGGTAACAACACTTCATTGCCACTGTAACACTGAACCCCAAACTCCAGAGCATGTACAACATATGACAGTATCAGAGAAAACATCTGACCACAACCCAGAACAATCGGGGAAAAAAAACTCTGGGGCGAAAGAGACGACCTGCTGCTGACTGTGGTGTTCATGGCGGTAAAACTCACGATTTGAATTCAATGAGCATAAAGAAACTGAACGCAGAAGAAGAAAGTTTATTTTGTTTAACAACACCACTAGAGCACATTGATATATTAATCATCAGCTGTTGCATGTGAAACATTTGGTAATTCTGACTCGTAGTCAATAAAGGAAACCCGCTACATTTTCATACTGCACCTAGGGATCTTTTATATGCACTTTTCCACAGACAGGAAAGCACATACCACGGCCGTTGATCGGTGCACTGGTTGGAACGAAAAAAAACCCAATCAGTTGAACCGATCCACTGAGGCGTTTCGATCCTGCATCGCAAGCACCTCAAGTGCTTTTTTTCGATGACGTCATATTTAGTACCGACAACGTCAGTGGTTTGTAAGCGCCAAATCGTCCAATAATATTGTACGTTACACCAATGATTTTTATTTCCCTGGTTAGGACATCTTCATAAATCAAGGCTAATATTCGTTCCTCGTATTTTGCCTTGATACATGTAGTCAAGATTACCGATATCCACTACTAGCGCCCTCTATTGGAAGAAAATTTGTAACACCGATTGTGTCCCTTACACGATGACATCGCTGACCAATCACAGCATCGGTAACATGTGACAATCTTGAAAGCAATATCAAAAATTAACCGCCGGACGCTGACGCTGCCATCTTTGTTTACAATAACAAGGGAATCTATAAGGAGCGTTGCGATTCGTTGCAATCAGATCTCATCGCATCCAATGAAATTTAAGCATTTTGTGGCACGATTTCTTGACGACATGTATCATGGCTGAATACGAGGAACAAATATTAGCCTTGATTTATGAAGATGTAGTTAGGAGTGCCCGCTGGGGTTATAATTTTAAGGAATCAACTCCTGTGAAACTCTTTGTGTGTTCAGGTCAGGGATTTGAACCCACCACTGAACCCAAACATCTGCATTATCAAATAAACACGTAGGCCTAATTTAAGCCTTATAAACCTGGGTTATTGGACCCTTACCGGGTAAACTGGGCAGCGGTGGGGGTTGGGGGTGGCTTGAGGGGTGGGAGTGGTGTGGGGGACTATAGGTTCCATCTCCGTCCTGTCTGTCTATTCGTCTGTCTGTATTTCTGGATGGTTTTTTTCACAATGCCTTGAGATATTGGGCAGACATTTTGTGTATAGCTTTATCCAATCTAATTAAAATTAGCTCCACTATTACATGTGGATCTAAAGACAGCCAGTTGGAGCTCATGTCCACCAATCAAAACCTTACTTGCAGAATCCTGCCAGTGATTTAAAAATAATTTGAAAACATTCCGAATTATCCTGAGGGTATACGACATGTTTCGTGTGAATTACGAATGCCTTAAAACATGATTTATTTTATAAAACAAATAATTTGTAATGTAAAACTGAAGACTGATTTAGTTTTTTTTTAAATTTTATAAATAAATAAATAATTTTTAATGTAAAATTGAAGACTGATAACCCACCCGATACGTATTGGTATGGTTCGCTGTACTGCGGCCACTAAAATAGACTCGCCCGATATTTTTAGAATTTGTATGCTCCCAAATAACGTTATAAAAGGCGAAGTGTGATTGGTCAATATTTAAATTATTATTTACAGACGAAATGTTACCTGGACATTGGGGACTACGCAGTGTTGTTAGTTTTAAATCACTGGCAGGATTCTGCAAGTAAGGTTTTGATTGGTGGACATGAGCTCCAACTGGCTGTCTTTAGATCCACATGTAATAGTGGAGCTAATTTTAATTAGATTGAGCTTTATCATGTACTGTTACAGATGGACTTTGACTTTCATGACGATTTATTCATTTTATGACAGAGTTATGGCACTTGAACATAGGAAATACAAAAAAATTGTTTTTATGACCGGTTTTCTTCTCTTTTTTTTTTTTTTTGCATTGCCTCAATATATCGAGCTCAACTTTTGTGTATTGCTTTATCATGTTGTTACAAATCAAGTTTAACTCTCATGGCATTTACACATTTTTATGTTATGGCCTATGAATTATATAAGAAAATTATTTGTGCCCGGTAGGGTACATGTTTTGCTTTAGCAGTACTGTCAGAATGCTTGCTAGTTTTGTAAATATACTTTGTCATTTTAACCAATATATTCATTAAAAATATATATAATAGAAGTTAATTTAACAGTCAACTATATTTTTTTGTTTTGTTAATGAATTTGAAGTGATTGAAGTTGGAGAATGCACTCGGAAGTGTAGATTCATTAAATATAATTAACTCGCCCGTGAATTATATTCCACGAATCTGCACCTCCTCAACATTCTTCTATCCAGAACTAATATCCAAGTGCATAATACGTTGAAAGGTCGTAGAATTCATTGTCCTCAGATGACCTGTGTGGATTATTTCTTTATTATAATTTGTACATAAAAAGTGTTATGTGTCATTATGGCTGAAGTAAACCGCAAATCAGACACGGCTACTCGTTGCTAATGGGACATAACAGTACGTATGGCAGCAGCAGGTTTCCTTTCACAAGAACTCAATTACCGCTGTACTTGGCACGCGCGCAACTTCAGACGTCCTAGAAAATTGTGTATTGGTTGGTTCAGCTTAAGGTGCGTGTCGAAAAATGAGCAAATTTATTATTATTATTTATTTATTATTTATTTATTTTTAATTAGCAACAAGGGATCATTTATATCCACTTTCCTTTCCTACACTTAGTGGCGTAGCGTGGGCGGGGAAGCCGGGGCGGTTGCCCTGGGAGCAAAAATCTGGACTGGTGGAAGGGACTCGGGGAGTGCTAACGATCCATTTGTTAGGGAGCGCAATACTTACCTTGCCCCGGGCGCTGGCAACCGGCACAGTGAAACGGTATATACCACGGCCTTTGATATACCAGTCGTGGATTGGAAAAGAAAACCCCCAATAATTATTGTGTTCACCCAGTGGTAGATCCAGAAAATCCATTTGGGAGGGGGAGGGGAGGTAGTGACATGAGGTGGAATGCCAAGGGAACTTTGAGGGAGGATTGGAGAGAGATCGTAAAACAAAAGAAGAAAATTAATATATAATAAAATTTTAACTATCGCCTCTGCCTCCCCCCACCCCACCCCTAGATCCGCCTCTGTCACCGATGGCTATCGATCGTATGACCCAGCGGAGCACTCGACTACTAAGTTACACACCATCCCAAAGTTCATTTAGCAAACGTTTCACTAACGTTCACAAACTATATATTTGATTGGTTACCGACATGGCCATTTGAAAGGAAGGAAGGAAGGAAATGTTTTATTTAACGACGCTCTCAACACATTTTATTTATGGTTATATAGCGTCGGGACATGGCCATTTGGCTTACCGCACGTGAATCGCATAAACCAGCCTCGCGGACATTTTCCTGCTCGGTCTGGTTGGACTAATGGATCCTATGATACAACAAGAGCATTAAACGTAAATGTTATCCATTTAAGTGATTGGGTTTTCCCCCCATCGGTCCAACCAGTGCACCACAACTGGTCAAAGGCCGTGGTATTTGCTTTCCTGTCTGTTGGGAAAGGTTAGTTTGTTTGTTTGAAAGAAAGACATGTTTCATTTAACGACGCACTCAACACATTTATTTACGGTTATATGGCGTCAGACATATGATTAAGGACCACATAGATATTGAGAGAGGAAACGCGCTGTCGCCACTTCATGTGCTACTCTTTTTGATTAGCAGCAAGGGATCTTTTATATGCACTATCCCACAGACAGGGTAGTACATACCACGGCCTTTGATATACCAGTCGTGGTGCACTGGCTGGAACGAGAAATAGCCCAATGGACCCACCGACGGGGATCGATCCCACACCGACCGCACATTGAGCGAGCGCTGTACCACTGGGCTACGTCCCGCCCCAGTTTATTTGTTTAATGACACCACTTGGCACTAGAGCACATCGATTTATTAATCATCGGCTGTTCAGGGCTGATACTGTCATGCATGTTAATTATGTATTTGAAAATGTCCTCTTGTTACACATTGTAATGTGTCTGAGTGTTGTTTAATAAATCTTGATACTCGGAAACAAATTTGGTTTAGCCAATTTTTCGGAAATGTAGAGTATTGTCTTGAAAATCATTAAAATGTGGTTAATTTGAGGAATATTTTATTAGCCAAAGTCCAAATTTTGTAGCCATTTTAAATAAAAATTATTCAATTGGCTAATTTGGAAATATGCAGGATGAGACCTACTGGATGTTAAATATTTTGTAATTTTGACTTACTGTCTTAGAGAGGAAACCCGCTACATTTTTCCGTTAGTAGCAAGGGATCTTTTATATGCACCATCCCACAGACAGGATAGCGTATAAACCACGACCTTTGTGGTGCACTGGCTGGAACGAGAAATAACCCAATGGACCAACCAACAGGGATCGATCCCAAATCGATCGCGCATCAAGCGAGCGCTTTACCACTGGGATGCGTCCCGCCCCTTGTCTATTGGAAAAAGTAAAGTTTGTTTTATTTAACGACGCCACTAGAGCACATTGATTTTTTACCTTACTATCGGCTATTGGACGTCAAACATATGGTTATTCTGTGGTTTGTTTTTAGAGGAAACCCGCTGTAGCCACATAGGCTACTCTTTTACGATAGGCAGCAAGGGATCTTTTATTTGCGCTTCCCACAGGCAGGATAGCACAAACCATGGCCTTTGTTGAACCAGTTATAGATCACTAGTCGGTGCAAGTGGTTTACACCTACCCATTGAGCCTTGCGGAGCCCTCACTCAGGGTTTGGAGTCGGTATCTTGATTAAAAATCCCATGCCTCGTCTGGGATCCGAACCCAGTACCTACCAGCCTGTAGTCCAATGGCTTAACCACTCCGCCACCCTTTCTACAATGGAAACAAAAAATGTAGCGGGTTTCCTCTGATGACTACGAGACAGAATTACCAAATGTTTGACATCCAGTAGCCGATAATTATTTAATCAATGTACTCTAGAGGTGTCGTTAAACAAAACAAACTTTAAACATAAATGTTGAACGCTTCGGAAGATGAGACACAATGTATAGTAGCCTATAATAAAAGCTACAGTCAGATCGGCGGCTAATATTAAATTTTTTTTAGGTAATCAAATGTCGATTCATATTATTTTCTGTTTTTACCCAGGTAACCAATTGTTCAGTTACGTTACTGGTAATTATATGTGCGTAACCTAATCAAACGTGGTGCGCTGGCTGGAACGAGAAATAGCCCAATGAGTCCACAGACGGGGATCGATCATAAAAATTAAATGATTTGGCTTTGTCGATCTGGCACGTCTGAGATCATGTGACACGCATCGAATGTTAATTCATTTTCCATTTTAAAGGAGCGGGATTTAGCTCAGTCGGTTGAACGCTCGCCTGAGGTGCCTGTGTCGCAGGATCGAATCACCTCAGTGGATCCATTCAACGTATTAGTTTTTTTGTCGTTCCAACCAGTCTACCTCATCTGGTAAAAGGCCATGGTATGTGCTTTTCTGTCTGTGGGAAAGTGCATATAAAAATGTAGAGGGTTTCCATCTGATGACGAGTCAGAATGACCAAATGTTCGTACTATGTGCTCTAGTGGTGTCTGTAAACAAAACAAACACTTCCATTAAAACTCAATTTCTACGTGTCAGTCGAGTAAGGCAGGTATAATCTACGCTCAGTCTTAGACAGTGGTTAAGCATGGGACAGAAGGGTAATTATCTTATGGGGAAAGGGGGAACTATTTTGTTAAAGGCGTCTGCCAAAAAGATCTAGTATTATAAATTTTGATATATATATTTATTAGATGACGCTCTAATTTTGATGGGCATTCTAAACCATAATATTATTCAATATCTTCTACTCTTAAATTAAGCTCTGGAGGATTGGTACGGAAAGACGCTTATTTAAAATAATTCAGTGGTGCCAATCATAAGCGTATGAGAATGGGCAGACGATTTTTCTTGTAGATGGTGATTTTGTTTGTAGCCAACAAATTTTTAAATTGAACATGTTCGATCTCTCCAACAATTGTTGGCAACGAATGTTTATTTGTAAAAAAAATAGCAGCACACGACCAACATTTGTCGGCCAACATTGTATAACTAGGATATCCCATGTGTCCAGTTTTTTTTACTAATTCTATTTTTCTTCGTGTCATTCCAATTTAGGCTCTTCACATTAGTTGGGGCGGGACGTAGCCCAGTAATAAAGCGTTCGCTTGATGCGCGGTCGGTCTGGGATCCATCCTTGTCGGTGGGCCCATTGGGCATTTCTCGTTCGAGCCAGTGCACCACGACTGGTATATCGAAAAGCTATGGTATGTATTACCCTGTCTGTGGGATGGTGCATATAAAAGATCCCTTGCTGCTAATCGAAAAGAGTAGCTCATGAAGTGGCGACAGCGGGTTTCCTCTCTCAATATTTGTGTGGTCCTTAACCGTATGTCTGACGCCATATAAAACCGTAAATAAAATGTGTTGAGTGCGTCGTTAAATAAAACATTTCCTTCCTCCCTTCCTTCTCACTTGCTGAAAGTATGGAGAGTATTCTACATTTGACGTCTCTGTTTTCGATTAATCACAGGGGACTATGCTAGTTATTTGCATGGGTCGATGGAATTATAAAACCTTACTGAACAATAATGTTTCCCTGAAGAATATTTTGTCTACAACATTCGAATTGGTGGTGGTGGGGGGGGGGGGGGGGGGGGGGGGGGTTGTTGTTTGATCAAGTTGAATATATATATTTTTTTTATCCAAGACTCTTCTTCTTTAAACGTTAATTTAATTACATCACAGTAATACTGGGTAACCCTAAAGACTAAAACACGCGTATCTTCGCAAGTTTAAGTTGGATTTTCTATTGTAATACATCTTTTTCAATGTTTTTGTAGTCAATAAATCCATCTAGAGAGGTTACAGAGCAATTGGAGTCCACTTAGTGCCTCAAATAATAGATAGTGGCAAAATTATGTCCAAAATTGCCTTCACAGTGAAGCGCAAAATAAACAAACGTATATGTATTGGCCAATTTGAGCCCGACCCCTCCTTCAATTATCCCATTATCATATACCATTCAATTAACCTTGTCATTTAATCGCTGTTCATTATATTCCTCATATTGCCATGGACAGTTCTGATTTCTATTCATCATCACCATCTTCATTTTCCTATTCGTCACTGTTTGCTGGGGTATTATTGTTTATTGGATTTTCACAGTTTGCTGTAGGCATGATGGAGCATTTGCGAAAAAAAAAAGAGTACGTTATTCCAGTTCCACGACATGAACACTTTTGACTAAAACATGGTCCAGGTATAGTCGCAGCGGACAATGCAACAGGCAAAAGAGTCTTAGTGGCATGGTCAGCTAACCACCCATAGTCCGCGACATCTAGTACAGGTGGGATCTAATGCAGTCCTCCATATGCATGCCTGGTGATAAGCCCGTCTCACATGGAGCCCAAAGGTTTCCGAAGTAGGTGGAAGAGATGGCAGCTTGAAAGATGTGCCTTGCTGCGTCCTGTATCTCAAGTATCTCAGACATGGTTCCGCTGCACTTACTTCCAAAGCAGGCTGCAATGAACTCAGTAGCTCCACTTACTATGGTCTCAATATCTATCTGGTCAATACCTAATGGTGGTGGCACGTGACCTTTTTGGAGTGCCTTTACTTTCCCAACACCATAGATTGAGCTGACGGTGTCGCAGCCAGTCAAAACATATGCGGCATGATTTCCTCATGCTTCCTTACTGTATCAATGTGCTCTAGTGGCGTCGTTAAATAAAACAAACTTTACTTTTTGCTTCCTTACTGTGGTGCCAATATTAGCCACATTCCTAGTCTTAGAACTTGTTGGCACCGTAACTAATTCATTGGTAATGTTCATGTTTTTTGTAGAAATGTACAAAGGCATCTGTATCGTCACATACAATGTGAATGGTTTTGTAACCCTGTCTCCTGTCTGGCTACAGACATCACTTGACTGACGATGATGACGTCTGCCTCCTCATGACTGTTAGCCATGTCATACGCGTGTCTTTCGGGTTACGCCAGCCGCCATCTTGGAAGCCATCTTGAAAAAAATCCCGCCATTTTGGTAGTGGTATACGAAGTTCAAGCACGTGTCATACGGTTTAGGTTGAACCCCTTGTATACACTGGTGGCACCTAAGTATGCACACCTAAGCATTTGTGTTATATATTTAAAGTTAAAATCTTTCTTTAAAAATATTTGTTTAACCGCCACAGTACAATAGAACAAACGATTTACTACTGAAAGTTATTTTTAAACTCAAGTAATGAGCGCATTTTTAGTGGAACCCCTGTATTTACTGACTTGCATGACGGCACATAAGTCTGCACAGCAAACATTAAAACAACCACTTCTGTCGCTAATGTTTACAGAAACAGAAAAATATAATGAATCCGACTTTTTTATCTTCTAAACAACAAACACTAAGACATTTCTTCAGAAATAAGAAGGGGCCTTTTAGACGGCAATTTATAGGTTCATTACTTGATAGGGGCGGGGAAAGCGTCATTGCGTGTTCGCGCCAGTTGTTTTAACGTCATTCGTACAGCTCTTGGCGATGGTGTCTGGCCCTCCGTATGACGAGTTAACCACATACCCCGTCACACGTGATGCAAGGTTACACAAACTTTCAATAATGGCTGCCAATTCGCATAGGTCGATAGCAAAATCAACCGATCTGCTGATTAAGTTTTTGCCTTAGTTTATTTAGAAATATCTTTGTTTAATTAAAAAGCCGACAAGAGGCTACATTCAAGTATTTCACTACAGGGTACAATTACGACGACAACGTGATTTAAATCGACGAAACCATTTTTACTTAAGTAAACCGAAGCACAAGAACACGGGAGTGACGAACGTCGAATGCAACCAAAACAACATTTAAAATATCCCATGATAACTTTTCTTGTCAGGACTGATCAATTAAAATGTCTTGTTTGTTTCTTTTTCCTTCTTCTTCTTTTTCATCTTAATTTTTGTTGTGGAATCCCGTTATGCCGATTAACAAAATTATATAGTTCAGGCGCGGCGACGACCCGGCCTTGACTTGTTTAAAACTGTGGCGTCTTTATTTTTGGTCGGGTTGCGTTATATTTTTTTTTTTTTTTTTTTTTTTTTAAAGAAGTGGGAGAGGGGACGTGAACAGTAACATTAAAATACAAGGCGTGGGGGGAATGCTAAAAGTGTACCATAAGTTTATGCACGAAAGGTTACAAAACTATATAGCAGGATACAGTCGCCTGTGCAAAAATTATGAAGGCAGTGATTTAAATTGTGGGATTGCGAAGTTTATGGGGATGTATTCTTACATAACTGCACTGCTTGAACCAACCGATATACGGCACTTACCCTATTTATGATACCAAAGCCATACACGAAATTATATATAACAAAATCACAACTGGCGTAGCCAGAGGGTGGGTTGGTGGGGACCACATCTTTGGTCCTCCAGTTATGTATAGGCCTACTAACATATTGGCCAGTCTTCGTTCTGACCTGTACATGCAATAAATTTAATTGAATTGAAATTATCTACCGTGAAAGTATCGGCGTTCACAAATAGTTCGAGATATCGTCATTGTCTTGATTCATGCACTAGACACCTGGTGACAAACCAATTGTCATTTTAAAAAATAACTCCTTCGAGTCCTTGGCTATCACTAAGCTTAAGAATTTACTTCCTTTTCCAAATAATTAATTTAAGCCTGGAACTGTACAAAACCAACAACCGAACTGCGCGCGCGGATACACAAGGGAATTAACTATACTTCCTAAGATACAATGTATTTTCAACAAAATCCTAATTACGTATACTATCATTTTGTTTTTATTATTTTAAACGTAATTTCCCAGATGTCAAACATATTTGTTTTTAATTCAGCACCTCAAAATCAGGTTAAATGTATGATAGATACAATCCTATAGAAATTATCGCACAAAAATACTTGAATGTAGCCTCTTGTCGAGGTAAGGGGCACCCTATTATAGTGGGTGTAGTGGGTGTAGTGGCACTCAACACATTTTATTTACGGTTATATGGCGTCAGACATATGGTTAAGGACCACACAGATATTGCGAGGAAACCCGCTGTCGCTACTCCATGGGCTACTCTTTTCCGATTAGTAGCAAGGGATCTTTTATATGCACCATCCCACAGACAGGATAGTGCATAGCACAGCAATTGTCACACCACTTGTGGAGTACTGGCTGGAACAAGAAATAGCCCAATGGGTCCACCGACGGGGCCACCATTGGAGTCCAGAACTACCTGGTATCTCCTTCCCATGGAAGCAATGAATGAATGGATGAATGAATGAATGTTTAGCAATAAGATTACGAATTACACCATGTGAAATGGGGGCTCGCTCTGCATGTAGTTTCAGTACAAATTGTGGAAGATTATGTGGATATCTGTCAGAGCTGCAACGATTCATTCACGTATACGGTGCCCCAAATACAGGCTATCTGCGATACATATTCATTATTCGGTAACCACAGAACTGAATATATTTGTGTTTTTCTATTTTTCTATATATTTTTTTTATCTTTATTATTAATAATATATAATTTTTGATAGACCAGTTTGCAAGCTGTATACTACTGTACACATAGAAGTACATGTATTTTAAGCAGTCTACTATCCACTACTCAACGTACTCACGATGGCCAAAGTACACCAGTCACACAATGTTTTCAATAGCGAAAACTGGTACATCCTCTGTATAATGTAGTTGATTGTTATTAACATCATAGCCAGTGCACCACGACTGGTATATCAAAGAACTGTTTACAGTAATAAACCATGTCCATTACCATTTTAGGGGCGACAGTTAATATTACACAATACCGGTATGTAATTCTGTGTCTAGACAGCAGCGTCAATTAATGGACCTGTCTGGTTACCAAACAAATACACACCTGCTAATCAGGAATCACTGGTGTATCATTTCAGTACGTAGGTTAATGCATGGACAAAACATGGTATAATTATTTCGACTTGTTGTGTAGTCACTTTGACAATAGTGGTTTATTTTGTTTTGAAATATAATATATAGTTATTATCCTATAAATTACCCATGATATCCATATCATAAACCCATGTGACAATTTACTTTATTAACCAGGTTAATAATGGTATGCAAATTTACAAGGTCTCTAGGTAATGTGTTGTTGTGGATGGGTAATTTGCTTTACTGGCTTATTGGGATGTATATTATTACAGAACACTGCAATGCATGACTATTTTATCATTCCGCAAAAAACCCCAGGTAGATTTGTTTCTCTAATTCTAAGACTCATTTCTGACATGACGCGTTAAGTATTACGTAACCACCAGCTCACCAAAGGGCGTATTCACTGGAATGGAACAAACTGGCTGCACCCGTTATATATAATAGCCGTCACGTTTAACCGTTTTATCAATTAAATATAATAATGTACTTGTTAATATTAAGCAATAATGCGCATTATATATCGCTGAATATGCATACCAGTCCACAAGTCTTGCTTAAGTTCCTCGTGATGTGTAAAAAAATGGTTTTCAAACATCACAAGTTGACATAAAAATCGTATTCGAAAAAACACCATGAAATAGTCTATTTATTATTGGGAAGATTTGGGTAATTGCGGACATCGGTAAAATGCGAACAATCCCGACCATACTGCCGCTACATTCCATATTCGTACATTAAACATTTCATTTTATTGTCTGATCGGTAATTACGGATGAACCGGAAGTAATCCGGAACTGGCGCATCACCTATAGGCCTACATCTTTCCTAATTTTTGACAATACCTTTCGCATATCCTATCGATAACACGTAGGTCTCTGGAGCATAAAATATTTATCATTACATGAAATTATTTTGCCAAATTACAATAAAATTATCCAATTGTTTTTAATCTCGCGAATTTGGTGAGTGCCAGAGCTAGCCCTGGGTAAAGATGCAGCTGTTACCAGTATTCTGTATTCACTACTATCGAACGTAATTGAGTGAACCGAAACTACAAATATGTAATTTATATCTTTACTAATGGATATAACCTCTTTCTTTTTTGTTGTCTACCGATACATTTTACATGTTTATATGCAGGCGCGCGCAAACATACATGCACGTACATGTAACATCACGAGCACAGGAAGGTGCCAAAAAATGTGAATGTGTGTGTGTGGGGGGGGGGGGGGGGGCACACTTTTATATTTACACACTTACACTATTATAAAGCAAATATAAAGCAAAATATCTGAAAAGTGTGGGGGCACATGCCCCCTTGCTCACCCCCTCCGCTTCCTACGCCAGTGAACATTACAATATATAAGTAGGCCTATATAGAGGATTCGTCACGAGTGTTTTTTAATATAGAAAATGTCAACCGATTAACTAGACGAGGTTGATATTTTACATATTAAAAAAACACGAGTAGCGAATTCTATTTATTTTATAAAACTTCTAAAATAACATTTTCATTCGATATTTAATAAATTACAGGACTAAAGTCGCCCATTGATATGACGTCATCACGATTACCACAAATTACTTTGACGTCATGCACTTTAATTAAATCTTATGAACACGTGAGGGTCGAGGTTTATACAAATACTTTTAGATTAGCTTAGCTAGTACTTAAATATTTATTTTTATGTGCTGAGTAGAAATACATTTGCATTCACACTCTATTCCCATTTCGTCAGTTGCTGCAATTGCCCAATGTGTCACTACTCGCCCGTTCACGGAAGGAAAAGAGTCCGACCGGAATCCGAAGAGATCGATAGCACCGCAGGTCTTGAATCTCAGGAACTTAAAGGTATAATTATTCCTGTTTAAAATTCTCAGATGTACTGACCTCTTCGTGATCTCTTCTTGGGAAACAACAATTATCGACCATTGTAAAACGATTAGGTTCTTAAACCGTCCGTCTGAACGTTACAGGTCCGTCGAAGAGAAGACGGAAGAGCGTGTAAATAAATTAATGAACTTATAAGTTGTATTAACGGAAGGACGTCAGCTCTTTCTGCCCCGGAGGAACGATTTCTAATTGGGGCATAAGTCATTCATTCTTTGTTATGTTCGTGCTTTTGTCCAATTAAGGTTCAGGCACGCTGTTCTAGGCATACAGCTCAGTTATCTGGACTGTCTATTCAGGACGGTGGGATAAGCCAGATTTTAATGTTTAATGAGTGTGTGTGTGTGTGTGTGGGGGGGGGGGGGGGTCAGTACATTTTTATCCTTATCCTCAAGTGGGGAAGACGTGTGCCCCTCTCCCCCCGGTTCCTAAGGGCATGTCTTGGATATGCAGGGACAGATCTGCGATTTGACCAATGGTTGAGAGGACCCTCATCGCAAGTCAAGTTAGGGTTCTATTCGGTACCGATTCTGTACTATACGTGCTGTTCATATATATGGACTATCAGTGCGGAATAGGCCTAGGACTATTATGGGCTTTCGATGACAATGGAGAATGTGCTGGGATTTTTGTAACAGTTTGTTTTGTTTAACACCGCTAGAGCACATTGGCTATTGGATGTCAAAATTTGGTAATCCTGACATAGTCTTAGCGAGGAAACCCGATTCATCTTTTTCCATCAGAAGCAAGGTTTTTTTATAGGCTATACATCATCCCACAGACATGATAGCACATACCACGAACGAGAATAGCCAAATGGACCCACAGACAGGGATTGATCCCAGACCGACCGCGTATCAGACAAGCGCCTTAGCACTAGGCAACGTCCCGTCCCAGGGATTTTTGTGACATTCTTAGAGCCGTTTTTTCGTGTGCGCATTTTTAATTTTGTTTTTTAGCAATTTCATTTTAACTGTCTTATTTTAAATACTGCACTCACGTTTTTAATTTTTAATTTGTTCCTGATGATTTCAGTCGTGGTTCATTTTGTGGTTTTAAACAGACTTTAGTTTGATCACTTTAAATTCAGAAATAACGTTAACAGGGCTACCTACATAGGAGATTGCCTAGTCAGTTGGCAAACTTGTGTCTAATCCTTTTGTTGTTTATGTTTTCAATCAGTAACCTATATAAAAGTGATTATTGTTCTTTAGCTAACTGTTTTCTTCTTCTTCACACGTTGTTTACAGAGAAAGCGGCGCTGATCGTTGCGGAGGTGATTAAAACCGCGTCAGAACACTACAGAGGTATACCGCGTGCAACACCAGAAGTAGTTCCTGCATTGCCGACATCTCCTATCAAACCTCGGACATACACCAACAAGAATGTGTCTTAATAAAATATCTGTATGCTATTCCTATAGAACACAACTTGTCTGTTCAATACATTTTTTTTAAAAGGGCGCAGATAGGCTTTTTCAGTTCGACACATTGATTTTTTTTTAAATCATCGGCTATTTGATGCAATGTTTTTACTGGTACATTTCATTTCAACTTATTTTCGTGCTTATATCCAATATAAGGTTCAAGCACGCTATCATGGGCACACACCTCAGCTATCTGGGCTGTCTGTCCAGGACAGTGGGTTAGTTGTTAGTGGTTAGTCAGAGAGAAAAGGGTGTAGTGGTCTTACACCTACCCATTGAGTCGTTAAAACTCGCTCTGGGTGGGAGCCGGTACTGGGCTGCGAACCCTGTACCTACCAGCCGTATGTCCGATGCCTTAACCACGACACCACCGAGGCCGGTAAAAAAACCCCAACAACAACAACAAAACAACCTGGTATATTTTTTCATCAGCAGATAGAGATTTTATATGCATTTTCTCATAGACAGGACTGCACATACCACGACCTTTGATATACCAGTCATGGTGCACCAGTTAGGACGGGGGAGGGACTAATCGAAGATGGGTCTATTGAGGTGGTTCGATCCTACGACAAGTGCTTTTTAGGCTCGAGTAATCTTGATGAATAATTTAGGATAGGCACAAACCTGCTGTGTGTGGTTTTCCTTTAATGTAAATTCAAGATTCGTGTGAAAGGTAAATAAAATATTAGTTATCGGTGTTAATCCTAGTTAACTGTTTGAAATAATTTGGTATTTTATTGCCATCTGATTTATAACGGAACACTACAAACCTAGTGCTACGACGTCTTAAGAATTGAACCTATAAGTAGCTAATGATTATGGTCCACGTGCACCCCCACCCCAAACTACCAGTAGGTCATACATTTTGACTTGATATAGTATACATGCCACTGACGAATGTGCAGTGGCGTAACCGGGGGTGGTCATGCCCCCCCCCCCCCCCCAATCCCGGGAAATTTTTACCTTTTCGCTTATTAATAAGGTACCTGTGTCATATCCCACTACACAGGTGCTCCCCCTCCCCCACCCCAATACAAAATCCTGCCTACGCCCCTGCGCATGTGTAAGAACTTTGGTGCACACAATTGAAAGGGTGCTGATTGTGGCATGACGTAAATGAAACAAACAACGTTTTTTGGGGTACTCTATGAAAATTGTTACCATGCCCCTATACCACAGAGGTTTCAGGCACCGGGGTACCCTGAAATATTTGTCATAAATAAGTAGTGGATACCAGTTTGTTTGGTAGAGGGGGAGGTGGGGGGGGGGGGTGCACTCGGACATGGTGTAGTCCATGACCTATGTACAACTTCGGAACGTATCTTCGCAGTGACCAGTCTCCATAACACACGGTGCTTAACGTATCCAGCGGATCTAGTGGTTTGGAACCGTCTGTATGCCAGTACTATGCTAGTGCTGGAACAAAACCTCAAATTCGGGCAAAAATTAAAGAGGGATGCTAAACATTAATAGATGTAGTTGTTCAGATTCGAGAATGTTTGTATAATTCGGGCAAAAGCGAGGCCAGTTATTCCTGCGAAATTGTATTCCGTTTACACCCGTTCAAACATAGAATAAGTACACTTTGTCGGCGGAGAATAATGGTGGTAGGGGTATATGTACATTTGTGTGTATATATATATATATAGTATCACATCGACCTGGTCTCGGTGGCATAGTGGATAAGCCTTCGGCCTTAACATTGAATTGTAATGTTAAAGTTTTGTTTAATGACACCGCTAGAGCAAATTGATAGACCATAATTTATTAACCATCGGCTATCAAACGTGATAATGTTGAGGAAACCCGCTACATTTTCCATTTGCAGTAAAGGATCTTTTTATATGCACTTTTTTTTTTAGACAAGACAGCACATACCACGACCTTGAATATACCGGCATCGGTGGTGTAAAAGGTTAAACCATATGAAGGCTGGTAGATATACTGGGTTTGTATTCCAGTATTCTTACACAACCGTTGATGAGAACACCATGTGTTATTTTTTATAACACATAAGACATACGACCGACTGCTCCTAGGTGATGACTACACGATGGAAATCGATTACACTGTGACGTATAGTTAACCTCACAATCATGGGTCTGTGATGAGAGCTATCAGCTGAGCAAAAAGTTACTTGAGACGTTTTGCTCAGCTGATAGCTCTGAACAATTTCACCGCACACGATGAGACAAGTGCTAAACTACTTTGCTAACGACTGTAGCGATGTCGTCACTCTAACGCAATGTCCGTGTTTCCATTGGTCAGTTGTAAAATTCAGCTCCGCTGATAACTCACGTAGCCCGCACACGGTGAGATTTTTGCCACGCGTGGCCAAAAATATCAAAGACGATAGATATTTTCCTCGCGACCATGAGAGACGAAAAACTCAGCAAAATCGCCCGCACACGAGACCTATTAGCTGAGCAAAAATTCTCAAGTAACTTTTTGCTCAGCTGATAGCTCTCGTGTGCGGTAGGCTTAAGGTAGCTACAAGTGCAACGGCTGTAAATAACTTTTAGTGGAAAAAGATGTTAAAATTTGCTTAAAACTTGGTTTTTGAGGTTATCATAGGTAAGAAATAGAATAATATATTCGTGTCCGTAATACCCCCGTCACACCAGAGCTACGTTGCCACTGAGATCCCGCTGCGACCAAAAAATGTGGAAAGCGCGGGCAAAGCGCAGTAGGATCTCAAAGAACGTGTTGGGAACGTACTGGACGCTATCTAGAACGTGAGAGGTTCCCCATGAGCGCCAGACTTCCGCGCTTGTTTTGAGCAGGCTCAAAACAAGCGCGGGGGTCTGGCGCTCTGACCCAAAGCGCACTGGGAGCATAACGGGAACTACCTGAGCGCAACATGAGCGCAATGCAATCTATCTGAGCGTGTCGACAGCGTAGCAAGACCGAGTTGGTATCGCCGTCTGCCCAATCTGCGACTGAAGTACGTCAGAAGTAGGACCGCTATGCGCTTGTTCACGCTTACACTGCGTCCACACGGGGCTGCCAGTGTGACTATGTCGCTCCTGATGCGTCCATGGCGTTCCTACGAAGCTTGCTGTAGGTTAAAAGAGCGTTTACAGTGCGTTTATAGTGCGTTCTGACTTTGACATGCGATCTGGTCACGCGCGCACACACAAATGGTATAAATACAACCTCATCATCAGTGTCACCTCCTCTTCACCATGGCTGCAGACTGTTAGAAGTTGCTAATAATTGGACAACAGATAGCACATATCCAGCAACAACAGGCACATAATGATGTGGCTGCTCTGAACATCATCAGAAGAAGGCGAAGAAGGAGGAGGGCAAGGCCGAGGAGATGCTGGGTCCGACCATGGCTAGGTGAGAGGAGAAGAAGTCAGTTTGGCCACTACGACCGCCTTGTGCCCGAGTTAAGGCATGAAGATCCTGCATCCTACTTCAACTTCATGAGCTCTTTGCCAGACTTGGTCCACGATGCACGAAGCAAGATACCAACTATAGGAAGGCTATCGAACCAGGGATGAAGATTGCAATGACTTTGCGCCATCTGGCATCTGGTGAGAAGTAGACGAGTACAAGGATGAAGTCATGAACTGTCCAACCACCCCTGCAGAATGGGATCCCATTGCTGACCAGTTTGAATGTAGATGGAACGTCCCTCATGCCTGTGGAGACCTTGATGGGAAGCATGTCGCCTGCAGAAAGCCATCGAACAGTGGAAGCATTTATCACAACTATAAAGGCTTCTTTTCCATTGTTCTGATCGGTCTGGTAGACGCAGATTATAAGTTCCTCTGGATAGATGTTGGAGGCCATGGACACATGTCAGATGCACAGATCTACAATGAATCTGAGCTGAAGGAGTGCTTAGATGATGGGTCCATAGGTCTACCTGTCCCAGCCCCACTACCAAATGACGACAGAAACACAAAATATTTCATTCTCGGAGATGATGCCTTTGGGCTGCGGACATATCTGATGAAACCCTACTCACAGCGCTACTTGACCAAGGAACAGAGGATCTTCAACTACAGGATATCCAGGAGGTCGAGCTCGCTGTATTTATAGGCGGAGCGCGAGCGTGGTCCAAACGTAGGAGAACGTAGTGGCAACGTAGTGAGAGCGCAGCAAAAGCGACTTGGTCGCAGCGAGATCGCATAGAGCGTAGGGGAGCGCAGTGAGAGCGCGCCGATAATCAAACTGGGAACGTATAGGATCGCAGTGAGAGCGCAGTAAGCGAGTCAAGAGCGTACTGTGTACTACCTGCCTAATACATTTCACACATTTCTGTCAGTTTTTCCCACGATCACTCTGCGCTTTTCATGAAAATTGCAACGCATTGAGATCGCCGTGGGCTCACACTCCGGTGTGATGGGGGTATTAGATACCATTTATCTCACAACTCGTTTAAAAATGTATCGAACTCGCTTTTGCTCGTTAGATACATTTTAAAACAACTCGTGAGATAAATGGCATCTAGCAGCCACTCATGTATTATTCTCTATTTATCTCACACCATAATGACTGAGCGGGTAGGGATGGGATGGGAACTCTATTTGCGTGCCCATATCCACAGAGGTCCAGGCACGCCCACCTCGGATTTAGCCTCTGACTTCGCCAGTGACCAATTCCGAGGCAGGAGGAGAGCGGGTAGGTGTAAGACAAATACACCGACAATCTAATTAAAATTTAACTCCACCGGCATTGCTACACCGACTTCTGACATTAACCACTAATAACTAACTTACTATATACTGGGCAGACAGCCAAGGTAGCTTATGTGTGTCCCCATGACAATGCGTATGGACCGTAATTGGATATAAACCCGTACATAATTTACTATCAATTAATGAATGGGCGAATCTTAACCCACCCCCCCCCCCCGCCCCCCCACCAACCCCCCCCCCCCAAACAACAACCCAAAACAAGTATAATTTTAATTTTAAAATCTTTAATACACGTTATAATACAAAATCCATACATAATGTAATATGTTCATAATACAAAAGTCTTACATAATATAATAGCACCGATTAGCACCACTATTCTATCATAAAGCATACATGAAAATGTACAAACAGAATATTAATTATAACAAAGTAATAAATAAATATCTATAAACAACTACAAGTGAATTGCAGTTGTTATAATCAGTTCTTCATTTGCATATACAAAACCGGCTATCACGTTTATTTCCAGTTGAAAACAACAAATCTGAAAGTAAAATAGTATAATACTGCCCATTGTGACATTAGAACTATTGCTACGTGTATAGATCATGCTGTAAAATGTAAGCATTAACGTAAACATGTTTTATATGTACGTATAAATAGGATTACATCTGAGCACTAGTCCAATTTGTTAAATACATTTGTTAATGAGACTCGTAATGAATATTTAATGACACCTTGGCACGAACAAAACCCATTTGTCACATGGGAATTGAATCAATACAGCACAAAACATGAAACCTAACATGCATCTAATGTCAAAAGCTTGGTCACAAAAAACAAAACAAAACAAAACAAAAAAAACAACATTATTGCAGACGCTTTGCTAGTATGACAAAATCCTGAAGAAAAACCCCACCTCAATGGAATCTACAATACATTTCCATGTCTTATATAAAAAAAAAAAAAAAAAAAAAAAAAAAAAAAAAAAAAAACCCCCGTAACAAATTGTTAGATGATACAATAAATATAGCACTATATAAAGAAAATCACAGGTTATGCCCAGGAAAGATGCACATGAACATTCGTTGTATAAGGTCATTAATATACTGTCTTTCCGTGTCCATGTATTATCTTGGCCTTGAAAAAAATGTCACTCTAGATGTCGTCTGCATGCATAGTTCTCTTGTGTCTGGCCACATTTCCGGACTGCGCGAACGACTTTCCGCAGACGTCGCAAGTGAACGGCCTGTCTCTGGTGTGAACACGACGATGCTTCCTCCAGGTGGACCTGTCGCCGAAACTCTTCTGGCAGACGTCGCACTGGTAAGGTCGCTCACCCGTGTGAGTTCGTCTGTGGCTCCTCATCGTCCCGCTCTGGCTGAATCCTTTACCACAGATATCACAGACGATGTGCTTCCTCTCCCTCTTCATTGGAATAGAAGTCCTTCCCATCTTCTGCAGCTTGGAGAAAAGAGACGATTGTATGGCTCGAGCGTCTGTTGTTGTTGGCTGCCCATCAGGTTGTTTTGTCGAATCTGCTGCAACATCCCGAAAGGAAACAGAGTTTGATGGATGGATCTGCAGTGGAGTTTCACAACGATGCTGACTTGAGTTGGCAACACTCAAGAAGGCATCACATTCGTCTTTTTCCGGTCCAGCCCAGAGCTTGTTGGTTAAACTGGCACGATGCAACATGGCTTCAGGTTGACTTGGCGTTAAGTTTTCTGTTTCGTGTGGTCTCCAAAGCTTTGTGGATGAAATTGCAAGACTCAAGATGGCATCGTGATCATCTGGGTTCGGGATATCTTTTTCTTCTTTGGCCTTCCATGCAGATTTCTCCTCCCCGTCGTTCTCGTCATCTCTTTCGTCGATGTTGTCAATGGCATCATCAAGAATGCTCTCGTTGGGCGACTTCCAACTGATGTCTGGAATGCTGTGATACTTAATGGAGGACTCTTCCGTCATTATGCTCTCTGCTATATTCAGGGTGAATCGGAGATCGGGATATCTTGGCGCATACTGACAGCTGGGTAACGCCTGCAGGTGTTGCCTTTTTAGTATTCTCTCCATCAAATACGTGTTGGCTTCAGTAAACATTGCTGAATTCTTTGCTCGATGGCCTGGCGAATGAAAGTTGGAAGCTCTTTCTTGGTGGACTGTTTTAACTGGATACAAGCCGTCAAAGGTGAAAGCTGGACTCTCAGTTGGGCTTGGAGCATCAGGGGATGGAATGTAGAAGCCGTCGTAGCAGACTCTGTAATTCATCTTAGTCAGAACGTCAGCCACATCATTGTCACCACTAAAACAAAAAAAGTGAAATGGATGTAACATCTATATTAAACATAAACGCCGTCAATATATAAAATGTTTCTGCTACAGCATTTTACGACTCATTGGGTAGGTGTAATGCTACCACACCGACTTCTGTCTCACTAACCACTTAAAACTAACCTTTAACCCTCTGTCGTGGACAGACAGCCCAGATAGCTGAGATGTGTGCCCATGACAGCGTGCTTGAACCGTAATTAGATTAGTACGATAAATAAGTATATTTTCATTTCAACTTATTTCCGTGCTTATATCCAATTACGGTTCAAGCATGCTGTCCTGGGCGCACACCTCAGCTATCTGGGCTGTCTGTCGAGGACAGTGGGTTGGTTGTTAGTTAGTAGTTAGTGAGAGAGAAGACGTAGTGGTCGTACACCTACCCATCGAGTCGTTAGACTCTCTCTGGGTGGGAACCGGTATCGGGCTGCGAACCCTGTCCCTACCAGCCGTATGTCAGATGGCTTAACCACTTAAATAAGTATAAATGAAATTAATAAATTGAATATTAATATTATTTCTGAAAAAGAGAAAATATAATGTAAAATATAAAGACAAAATTTACCAAATAAATATTACGTATATAATACAATGTACAGATTTATTCAGTCAAAATCAATACGTCAGATCTTTTAGAAAACCTGCTGACATAGAAAATTAATAAAATCACTATTACCGATTGCCAGTGGCTAACAATGTCAAAAACGGTTGTATTGGTTTCGTGTTGTTGAAGAATATTTCTGTCATCCTTATGACGTAAGGGTCGTTATAGAAACTATCACGCGTGACAGACGAGTATTAAGGCGTTACAGTAGCCGCGTCATGGAACGAAATGAAATACTTCCAATCGGATCCACTGTTTTTTTCTCCTCCCAACTCGTGCTCCACGACTGGAATGTCAAAGGTCGCGTGTGCTGCCATATATGTGTGGAAAGTCCACTAATTTTTGACATCCAATAGCCTAATATGAATTAATCAATGTGCTCTAGTGGTGTCATTAAACAAAACAAACGTTATTAACACTTAGCAAACATTATGTAGTAGCCCACGCATTTATACTTTTGAAACGTCGAAACAAGAAAAAACTATTGCTGGTATTTTTTTTTTTTATTCTTGTGGAAGCAGCCCACACATTTATACTTTTGAAACGTCGAAACAAGAAAAAATAATTGCTGGTATTCTTGTGGAAGTAATTTCTCTCTCTCTCTCTCTCTCTCTCTCTCTCTCTCTCTCTCTCTCTCTCTCTCTCTCTCTCTCTCAATAAATAATAAACAACACTACTTACTATTTGTTACTGGTAAACTGATGATACGGCTGATACCTCTGAGAAGTCAATTTTAGTTGACCTGGACGTCTCAAACGGTGTCGATGTCTCATAGCATCACCTGAAATGGCAAACAAATCGCGTCAGTACACTGCAGTAACACAAAAGTACACTTACACGAAACGTTATTATAAATAGAAATTTAGTCTAAGAACCAAACCAAACCAAAGGTAAGATATTTTATAAATTTCACTAAACTGACATCATCAAAGATAATTTCCTGAATTACCGTAACAAACCGGCCTCGGTGGCGTCATTGTTAGGCCATCGGTCTACAGGCTGGTAGGTACTGGGTTCGCATCCCAGTCGAGGCATGGGATTTTTAATCCAGATACCGGCTTCAAACCCTGAGTGAGTGCTCCGCAAGGCTCAATGGGTAGGTGTAAACCACTTGCACCGACCAATGATCCATAACTAGCTTTCGAGGTCATGGTTTGTGCTATCCTGCCTGTGGGAAGCGCAAATAAAAGATCCCTTGCTGCTAATCGGAAAGAGTAGCCCATGTAGTGGGGACAGCGGGTTTCCTCTCAAAATCTGTGTGGTCCTTAACCATGTCTGACGCCATATAACCGTAAATAAAATGTGTTTAGTGCGTCGTTAAATAAAACACTTCTTTCTTTATTACCGTAACAACTGAACAAGTGAAGTGTCTAATATGCATATTATATACATGTATATGCATATGCATATGCGTGTGTGTGCGCGCGCGCGCGCGTTGGACGATGTTTTATTTGCCCATGTTCCTTATATATTCAATGTGTTAAGATGTAAGTAAACATGATTAAACATTAGGTAACGCAAAATTTGGCATCTCCCCTTGCAACACCATTGTGTGTAATTTGAGCACAATTATAGGATTTTCTGTTTGCATTTATATTTGTATGGTTTGGTAATAGACCCTAAATGTTTTATTTAAAACCAACCGTTAAAGTACAAAATAGCAAATTTTACTTTACATAAACAAACATTTGTGTAATCCTTGACAAACACACCCTCCCTCCCTCTCTACCCAATAACGTTTCGTAACTCCGTAATACCCCCCCCCCCCCCCCCCCCCCCCCCGCCCTTTACAAGTAACGCGATCGATAATGTAATATTTCGAGCCTTCATGTATACATCATGAGAATGGGTTTCCAATTTTATGTTTATGAAGAGGCCTTGTAATATTTATTGACACATTTGTTTAATTTTTTTTTATATCTAAGAATGTGATGAGTTGCAAACAAACCATAATTATATCATTGTACGATGATAATCCACTATAATAATACATAATATAATTTTTGGGGTGCCATTTTGTCATCGGTTCGTTTTTTATATATTAGGTGCAGTCGATTGGCCATTTCAGCGCCACCACAAAACCACATTAATTTATTAATCATCAGCTATTGGATGTCTAAATAATTTGGTAATTGACAAGTATTATTAGGAGAAACCTTTGGTCTATTAGTAGCAAGGAATCTAAACAGTATTTTGTTTGAAATGTTACTTTATTGCTCTTTGCCATACCAGTTGTGACACCAAACTCTATGGTGACAGAGGATAGCTGGAAAAGACAGCTCTTTTCATTTTACTGGTGTAGCTTTTAACCTACCTACCTACTCTTCCTAATAATTATTTTCTCATTTAACCGGAACATTTCTTTATTTCGCCTAATGAAATGTCGTTTGCTCAGGGAACTTGTAATTGTAATATTTATCGTTTTGATTTTATCCTACACACAAAGTAAAGATCTCTCCAACTAGTAGAGACGCATTAATACCAAACGAATCTTCAAAAATTAGCCGCATAAACTAATCAGGAATATATAGTTTCAAACCTCAGTGAGCAGACGATATTCTTCACTATGGGCGAGTATTGACAAAAGCGTTTGCTAGTAGGAGGTATAGTACCATACTAAAATTATAGTCCGTCCCACAAGGAACGCCTTTTTTTGATACTTTGAAATTTATTACAAGTTATTTATTTCTCAGCTGAAAGACCAAATATATTAATTGTTCTACTTTAAAAAAAAAAAAAAAAAAAAATTTTTTTACCTTTCTTATCAGCAATTTGCTTTGTTAAGCAGTAAACTAAAGTGACCAAACGATAAATGGATGAATGCCGTAATTTACAAAATTATATATTACAAAACCAATTAAAAACATAGCATTACAAGTAAACAATATATATTATTCCTTCTGACACATTAATTCGATTGGTCAATAAGCTATTATATGAAGACATATTTCTACTATTCTCGACTATCCCAATTCTATTCTATCTACTCTGTACCTTTTATTACTATATATATATTAAAAAAAGAAAATAATTATGTTAAATATTTTATGCCATTGGACATTGTTGTTATTATTTTTTTATATATATGATTATGAATATTGTCTGATGTCCATCTTGTTTAGGAGAGCACTTATATAGGCTCTTATATATTGCCTGTTGTGCAATCCTTTTGATTCTTTCTGATCAATAAAAAATCTCAAAACAAAACATATTTTACAGTTTTTCATTTTGTGTAAACCAACTAATAATAAACAAAGAAAAATACATACAATATTTAGAGAATAACTAACGAGCTACGAGGAATTATGAATTATCTGTCCCGAGTGAATGAATGTTGTAAACCCGAGCCTTTGGCGAGGGTTTTACAACATTCATTCACGAGGGACAGATAATTCGTAAGTCCTCGTAGCGAGTTGGTTATTCTCTTTATTACCCAGTGTCAATTTTAACTGATTTTTAATGTAAAAATTCCTCTGCAGTCTACAACAAAGCCATCAGCCATTACGTCATATAATCTTACGCACATTACATGACGTAATGTAAGTGACGTCATAGCATAACGGCGTTCTTTTTACAGCCAAATATTTACAGTACAAAATAATACGACTGTATTTGCATTTGAAAATAATTATTTTTATATATTACTAAAACCGCTGCTTATGAAAATATACCATTTCATGTTTACGAAACAAGTGAGTCCATTTGTTTTTGTAAATCTTTGTATATCATATAACGTATGTGTAATCTGACTCATGAATGGAAACATTATATGAATGAAAGTGAAGTTCCGGCCATGACAAGCAACCAACCAAACATCGTGATTTTTAAGCCAGCCAATCAGTGGCTGTAGAAGCAATCTGCACACTGTGCAGAGATCGAAAAAATATTACCCCGTATATTTGAGCCCATATGGGTAATAAATATATATATATATTCTTATTGAATTATATTATTTTCATGATTAGCTAATTATGTGTAACATTATAACAATTCATTGATGGCACTGGTCACTGTAACCGTTAATATAGATATTTGATAGTGTTATCAAAATACATCTACAATATTTGTATGGAATTCAAAAATGAAAATGAAACATACCTTCATTGTTCAACACAGTAATATCCATTCTGCTTCTCAAAAGCAATCCTCAATAAAGCAATTTAAAACTAGCCAATAAACTGAAAAAAAATACCAATTTCCAGTTTATATATACCGTATGTTGTTAACGCTTTGTTTTTACAGCCCGTTAAAGCAATTGGATGAAAGCAGATGAATACATTTCATGAAGCAATTTGATTGGCTGTAATTATAAACGGTAAAATGATTGGCTGATTTTTTTTTAGCCGCCTGTGACACTTGGTGAGTGAATAACGTTAAACAGATTTCATTGTGTTATTCTTCAATTAAGACACATTTCATGAAGCAATTTGATTGGCTGTAATTATAAACGGTAAAATGATTGGCTGATTTTTTTTTAGCCGCCCTGTGACACTTGGTGAGTGAATAATGTTAAACAGATTTCATTGCGTTATTCTTCAATTAAGACACAATCAACCTGTCATAAATATCTCACTTAACGATTTTTACTCTACAACACTTTTTTCATTTATAGTATTTATGTCTAAAATTGTATACTGAAAAATTGTTATGAGTTTTTATATAACAGGGTAGAAAATTATAATGAGAAAAATTAAGCTTATTATGTTAAAAAGGAACTGATTAATTTAGGTTTTGGTGAAGTTTGGCTTAAACAAGAATTACATTCATTGTACTTACCTGTAATCAAGCAAAGAACCTTAGATCAAGCATCGCAATATATCAGGAGAGAAATTAATATTTCACCAAAGTGTACTTTTCACAGATACTTGTAATCTCCAGTTTTATTTACGTAAGTCAATTCCAATAGTGTAAAGAAAGTTTTATAAAAATAAATAGACTATCTCTCACATGTTAGCAACTGAAACTGGCAAATACTATCACATTGAAAGACATTTTAACGCAGTACATAAATATATAGCTGAAAGTAAGAGATTCGAGTTGAACTAACTTATTATTCTGCTCTTACTGCCCCATATAAGGTTAGCTCCAACAATAGAATCATTACTATATTTTTCTCGACTATCCCATTTCTATTCTATCTACTCTGTACCTTTTATTACTATATATTAAAAAATATTAATTATGTTAAATATTTTATGCCATTAGACATTGTTATTATGCTTTAGATATATATGATTATGAATATTGTCTGATGTCCATCTTGTTTAGGAGAGCACTTATATAGGCTCTGCCTGTTGTGCAATCCTTTTGATTCTTTTTTGATCAATAAAATATCTCAAAACAAAACACTGAAAGACAGAACAGATTATGTTTATATTGTTTAAATGCTGTTGAAGATGAATGTCATTATATTTTAACATGCCCTTTATATTCGAAAAATACATCGGCTATTGGGTGTCAAACTATGGTAATGAAAACAAACAAGGTGATGATCAACATCAACAGAAAAATTCAAGATATAAACAAAAACTGTGCAAAAATACAAATACAAATATTACAGATAAGATACTGACTTTTACTCTAAACTTCAATTTGTGCTGTATTGGCCATTCTCAAAGAGAATGTTACACCCCTGCACCACGGTGAGGTTACAGCACGCGCAGGGGAGATAAAGAGAAAGTGAGGTGGGAAAATACAGCAGTTTTACAAAGGTACATGTACTTCGTTACATGTGACATACTGTAAAAAATACAGAGATGGTAAAACAAAATGGTGAAGTATGTGGACCTCAGAATATCTGTCGACGTGTACCTTTGTTTGCCTTCACTTCTGGCACCGTGTACGGCGAATTTTGCTAATTCACCAAACTGATGGCATTCTGCCGACACATACGTAGGCTACTTTGAATATGGTCCTCAATAGTGCCTACATCGCATACCACTTGAAACCAGAACACGTTTCAGAACCGTTTTGGAAATGTTTTAACAACAAAAATGTTTGGTCGTTCCTATACAGTGCTGTTATAACGTTGTGAAAACGTTTCAATCAAAAAGCATCTGGACAATTTTCACACCGTTTCAGCTAAATCGGATAAGCTGGAACAGTTTAGGTATTAAAATTAATGTGAACGCTTTGTTGCATTTTAACTAAGTTGTTACATCTTGGAATCAAATATGACGTAATACTAATAACGTATTGAGTGTGAATGTTAAAACGCTTTCAAAACGACGTAAAAAGGCTTGTGGGAACAGCTAATAGATATTGATTTAAAATAAACAACAAACAGTTTTCATGAAACAGTTTGCGGATTGTTGATGTCAGTTCTGGATAGTGGAATTATGTTTTTCTTTTTCTTTTTTTTTCTTTCTTTTTTTTGTTGGCTAACACGCAATAACTCCATTAATTTAAGTGCATAACCCCTTTGGCATCGAGGGTCGGGACGTAGCCCAGTGGTAAAGCGCTCGCTCGATGCGCGGTCGGTCTGGGATCGATCCCAATCGGTGGGCCCATTGGGCTATTTCTCGTTCCAGCTAGTGCACCACGACTGATATATCAAAGGCCGTGGTATGTACTACCCTGTCTGTGGGATGGTGCATATAAAACACCCATTGCTGCTAATCGAAAAGAGTAGCCCATGAAGTGACGACAGCGGCTTTCCTCTCTCAATATCTGTGTGGTCCTTAACCATATGTCTGACACCATATATCAGTAAATAAAATGTGTTGAGTGCGCCGTTAAATAAAATATTCCTTTCTTTCTTTCTTTGGCATCGACAGGATTGTGAAATAGGGTAGGATATTCAAACTGACTTTTATATTGTGGAGTTAGACCTATGCACTCTCCTTTTTATATAATAGGCCTATCTATGAATCATAAAAGTGAACTACAAGTAAATCTACATTAACTTAGTTAACTTTGAAGGAGGGATGGGATGTTTTATTCAACGACGCACTTAACACAATTTAAATACGGTTAAATGCCGTCGGACAATTGCTTAAGGACCACACATATAATGAGAGAGTAAACCCGCATTCGCCATGCGAAGAGTTACCTTTTCCGATTAGCAGCAAAGGATATTTTATGTATTTATGAATGAATGGATGTTTAATGACACCCCAGCAAACCCCCCCCCCCCAAAAAAAAAAAACACACAAAACAAAACCCCACCCCACTAGCTAGGGATCTTTTATAAGCATGACCCCACAGGCATAATAATATATACCACGGTCTTTGTTACACCAGCTGTGGAGCATTGGCTGGAATGAGAATAGCCTAACGGGCACACCAAAGGGAATCGATCCTAGGCATATACAGATGCATAATATGCATATTATGTGATGTAAATATTTTCGCGGATCGCCCTATATGGAACATGTATTGTACAGGTAGGCACATTTACAGCGGATGGGGGATAGTGTTAAAATACATTTTAAATGAATGGAACTGCCTAATATTTTTGTTTTGTTTGCTTACTTAGTTGCTTCAGGAATTAATTTGCATAGTATTGCTATTCCATTTTCCAAATTTCTTCTTCTTTTCCTTTAAGAAAGATAACATTTCAGTAGTGATGTTTGTCAGTACCGTAACGGAGGTCAGTACTGTAACGTGTAAGTGAGTACAGGGAATAAAATCATTCACGTGTGCTCCAAATTTTATTTTATTTCATAAAGTATTGATGCATCATCTCGTTTCAAACGAACTGCTTTAATCGACGGTGAAAATGTTGTACTGCATAGAAACTATCTTGAAATTTTTAAAAAGTATTCATTTTGCACATTGTTTTAAAAAAGTGTCACTTTAAATTCATTATTTATTATTTAAAGCCATTAGAAAAACAAACAAGAAAACCTTTCAAATATAGTTAGGGATAAAAGGTTTGATGATGTATATTTTGTTATTAATTTCTGATTAATTTACGATCACATAATGGTACTGACAAAATTACGTTTTTGGAAGAAAAGTGCGCTGCTAACACTGACATATGACCCCCTGGTGTTTATTCTATCAAGTAATTTAAACAAAAATAGTGACTTGTTATTTTTGAAAGTACCTGAATTTGGGATTTTATCTGATAATAACCCATATATATATATACTCTTCAAAAGAATAAACGCAAAACCACATTGTCGTAACATTTGGAGAATTGATTTAATTATTGAATGGTGAGTCCGATAATTACCAAATGTTGCAGGATTGTTCACAATTCACTCTAGTCCATTGTGAGTAAGTGATAGGACACACCACCAAGGTCAAGGTCATCTGGAGTCAATACTGGGTGTGGCCTCCGCGTGTGTTGACAACTGCCTGGCACCGCCTGCCCATTGAAGCAACCAGAGTACGGATGACGTCCCGGGGGATGGTGGCCCACACGGCCTGCAAGGCTGCTGCCAGCTCGGGCAGGGTCTGGGGCTGTGGTTGTCGCTGTCGGAGGCGTCGGTCCAACTCGTCCCATAGATGCTCAATTGGGTTCAAATCCGGTGATATCGATGGCCAAGGAAGGACATTAATGTTGTTGTTCTGTAGGAAAGCCGTTGTGAGACGTGCTGTGTGAGGCCTGGCGTTGTCATGTTGGAACACTGCGTTGGCGTTGGCCATAACTGGAACGATGTGTGGCCGGAGGATCTGGTCAATGTAGCCCTGTGCATTCAGGTTGCCCTGCACGTGGACCAGGTCAGTTCTGCCAGTGTGTGAGATGGCTGCCCACACCATGACACTA